>NC_047518.2:36241758-36541758 GCF_902827115.2 Pseudochaenichthys georgianus | reverse complement strand
ATGGAATAGTGTGCATTGTTGTGATTTAGGATGTGCCTGAATTTTGCAATATTCCGTAGATGGAAGTAGGCAGTCATTGAAATTTGCTTTATATGGGATTTAAAAGACAAATCGTCATCAAAGATAACACCAAGATTTTTTACCGTGGTGCTGGAGGTCATGGTAATACAATTCGAAGAAATTATGTTGGACAGTTTGTTCTGAAGGTGCTGGGGGCCTAGTATAATGTCTTCTGTTTTGTCGGAGTTTAATAAAAGAAAGTTGCTGGTCATCCATGTCTTTGTCTGTGAGGCATTCTTGCAGTTAAACTAATGGAAATTGTACATCTGGTTTAAATGATAGATACAATTGTGTATCATCTGCATAACAATGAAAATGTATGGTGTTATTCCTTATGATATTGCCCAATGGTAGAATATATAAGATGAACAGGATGGGTCCAAGTACAGACCCTTGCGGTACTCCATGACTGAGTGTAGTTTGTAATGAGGATTCATCGTTGACAGATACAAACTGAGACCATTTTGATAGATAAGACCTGAACCAGCTTATGCAGTTCCCCTTATACCTATCAAAACTCTAATCTACCAACCAACCTTTGACATACATTACAGGAGGGGGACTTTGACTGAATCTTGATACAAATTGCAATCCGATTTAAATTATTCAAAGTCCTATATAGTAATACTGAATGATTGAGGAACAAGTTAAAACTACTGCACACATTAAAGTGTAAAGCTCAGATCCCTCAAGTACAATGGATCAGGGATTAATACATAATTAAAGGAGGAGAAACCATTACTGGTCAGATGTCAAAATGTGCTTTGTTAATCATTCTATGCATGTCCATATCACAGCAACTCATAAGAAGCCTGTGGCCAGAGTAACATAATAAAGGCTATCATTTTCCCTCACTATTTTTTTCTCCAGCTCAAATGATTTCCGTAAAATTGTGGGTAGAACTTTCACAGGTGAAGCCAGAACAGCAGGTCACCCGGGCTTTCAGCCCATTTTGAACAAAAGAGCCACGTTGTCCTTTGAAAGCAAATTAATCACGTTAAAAGACGTGAACTATTTCGAGATCAGCTTCAGTGGATAACATTATTTGTTCCTATAACTGGCAACTGCCCATGAGAGCCCATCATTTGATTCAATAGACAAGGTTAAACCCAACAAGGATTTAAATGTTAAGGTGTAAATTGTATGAATTGATATGTCTACATTTTTTATACAGTAGCTTCTGCAGACTGAGGATAAAGTACATACTGTATAGACACTACAACGTACGGAAAACGCTTGTGCCTATTTCATATTTCCTAGCCAAACCAGTGTCAAGTTATATTTGGTAACTTGCTGAACACCCAATAAAATGTGCAGTAAGGAGTTTTTCCCTTCCAGGAGGAGGTAAACGGATGGGGTGCTCTGTTAGAGTGGATTTGGGGGAGCCAGCCGAGGCTGACTAATCAGAGGGTGCTTGGGCGAGCATTAAGACAGACGTGTGCAGGGGAAATGTGACACCTGGAAATTACACAATGTAATGGAATCAGCCAAGTGGTAAATGTAGCTTTTAAATAGGTTTTGTGTTCTCCATTAACTTGCCAGACACTGATTGGTCCTGACAGCAAGGGAAAGTGACGGTCAGCATGTTGCCCCCTCCCTCCCATACAGCCTCTGCTGCGTGTGTACACTCACACACACACACACACACACACACACACACACACACACACACACACACACACACACACACACACACACACACACACACACACACACACACACACACACACACACGTCTCACTGTGGGACACAAAGTTCTCTATAGTTAGTGGGGGCTTCTGGAGCCAAATGAAAGTGTGGCTGAGCTGTACAGGAGATCACAGCACAGGGCTGCAGTCATGGTCAATTGCACCCTTGTGTAGTTCAGGCTGCACATGCTGGGTTGTAGTGAAATCAGCTCGATTTCCACTTATTTCAATGTTATTTAAAGTCATCTCTTTTCATAAAAATGATGAGCTTTAAAATTGGATTTGTCTATAGTGCAGCTCTGATTTAAATGACATTAAATTCATTTAAAAGTAAATTAATCTAAAACTACTATACAGAATATGTATTCATGCTTTCGGGTGTTTTGGCGTTTCTACATGTTCTGTTTACATATGGTTTCCTCAGGCAGAGGAACAATGCTCTCTGAGAACAGTTGTATCAGTATTACTGGGGTTCTAATTTCTTAGTGACTTTTCTGATTTAATTTCCTGCTGAGAGTGGATTGGATTTTGTATTGTATTAGCGAGATAGGCTCAACGAGCTCCTTAGTTTGATCATATTTCATAGTTAGAATATGGAGGAATTATATGCTTCACCTTCTGGCATGTGTGTGTCAAGAATTTCAATATTTGTATTGACTTACTATTTTCAGCTTATTGAGTATTTCTGTGCTTTTGACATTTGAGTCATCCTCACTTTTTGTCTAAAATAAATACAACTGTTATTGCATATAGCATGTTTTCATATATTCTTCAAAAGGGTAGAAAAACATTTTTAGACAAGGTGGAAAAAGCAAATAAGCTACGGTGGGAGTTAGAGACAGCAGCAGTCGAGTAACATTCAAGAGCGTTTGTTTTTTTCTCTCAACTTCTGGGTTGTGCTACTGACTCATACTGTAGCCTTGTATAACCTGCTGATACAAGCCTAGATGGCATTGACTATACGTTACATTTTTCAGCTTGAATTTACGTCTGTCTATTTACATGGCAAACCCTATTTAGATCATGACATTGAGTAATATAAGGATTCATGAGGAACATAAATGACAAAGAGTATTAAGATGGCCATACAGATATTGGAATAGCCCAAACAAATATCAGTACTGACATTGTGGGAAACAAAACATCTGTCCTCCTAGATAACATTAATAAAAGGTGGTGCAATTACAGCAGAACAATTACATAAATAAAATAATAAAGTATAATGTTCTACAAAACAAGTAGACAAGTCAGAACAGAAAATATACAGTGTAATTTCCCCAAAAATGTGTTTGACTTGCATAGATGCCAGCTTAAAAATAAAACGTCTACTTTATGTTGAACTGCGGCTGTAAAATATTACTTTATTGAATCACCCAATCAGTGTTCTTAGGCAGGCAGTAAAAGCGCTTAGCTTGTAGAACACCATGTAACACATTTACATACCCTATACTTGGGTATTTACCCTAGTTTCCATCTCTATATTATTCATCGCTGCCAACGCGCATTGGGGCAATGAGCGCTGTTTGCCTTGCCTTGCCTTTGCTCAGAGCGCTAACATGTTCACCAACATGTGGGAGTATGAACTGGCTCAAAGGGCCCACACTGTGCCATGAAGCTCATAAGCCCCAGCCCTCCATAGACCCTGCAGGCCTTTCAATGCAAATGAGAGTGGAAAAGAGAGGAGAGCTTAGTTGGGTATGTTCAGTATCTGCCTCCCTGCTTTTGCATTTCAAATGAATACATGATAAAAGCCCACTTTTTAGTCAGTCAGTGAATGTCCTTTCTCACTCACTCTCCCTATTCATTTACTGAACTCCCTCTCTCTCTCCACCCCTCATCCCATCCTTCCTTCCTCTCATTCTCAGTAAACTGTGACTTTCCCTTGACGGCTTGTTATTCTCCCTCTTTTGAATCTGAAGTTGCGTATGCATAATAATTGAATCTCATATTAATCGGCTAATTGGACCTGTTGTGTTAATCGTTTTCTAGCAATTAAATGCCTTTAATTGAGGATCCCTGGTGTTTTACAAGTAGTCATCGAAGAAGAACAAAATTCAAACACTTCATTTTAGTGCTTGGACATTTTGGTTTTTACTGCTGATCCCTAACAAGCCTCTACCTCTGCTTCACCTCTGCTGTTTAGCCTGAGCAGCCTGTGGTAAATGCTAAAGTTGGTGTGCATAGAAATAATGGGCCATTACTATTTCTCTTTCTGAAGAACACTGGAGACCGGTAATGCTAGAATGGTGGGAGGGTGTGATTGAAAATGTGCACTACCTCATGGGATGTGGGGGTGGAAAAGAGTATGTTGGAGTCAAACACCAATTACTCCAGGCACTGAACCTGATAATCCTGAGAAATACTCGCTATAGAACATCTTCTATATTATGTAATATCAGCATTGATGAATATTAGAATATGTGTAGATTAACACTAATATCAACATTTGACAGTAGTGATATTACTGATTTCAGTGTGTTGCGTGCTGTGTGTTCAGTCAGTGGAGAGACGTGTCCAGTACATGTGTTAGATGGGCGTGGGTGTAAGGAGGAGGTTAGGCAAGCCAAAAGAATAGCAATGCGATTTGGGGGATGTTTTTTGTCATTTCATTTTTTTTCAAGGTGTTTCTTCTTAGCCAGCTTGATGTTTGGCTACTGGTTTAGAGTTTGGACGGAATAAAACAATAGTTTGTATCTTTATCTCACGTGTCAGCTGTGTTGCTTTACCTGAGTTTAGCCTGCTATCGCTCAACCACACTCTCTACTCTCACACTATGCATTGTTCCATTGAGCCATGATCCTATGCAGCAGTGTTGATGAAAAAATTTATCGGTAATACTGCGGCGTGCAAATTTGGACAGGAACAATATTGAATCCCTAGCAGAAACAAAAAGTCCAGTTGTTGATCCCGTGCAGCCCCTATCAGCCGGGAAAGAGGAGTGGGGCAGTTAGTAGTTAATGTTAGTAGTTAATTTTATACAATAAAAACAGCGAAAAGTATGAAAAATAGCCGTGGAGACCAACAGATACACAAAAACACAATACCAAACACATCATCTCTTGGCAGAGATTATAATAAGTAATTTGTAACTTGTATGACTACATTTTTCCAATAATCAGCCTAACGCCGCTGCTAACAGATGCAAATATGCCAAGTTCAGCAAACAGACTGAGGCAAAGACACAACTGTGTAAATTGAAAATGTCCAGTGGGAGGAATACAATTCAGGGGCTGATAGTCGAAGAAACATATTCTGTAGACGAGAGGAAATTGACAGACTGGAGGGAAATCATAGAAAGAGTTCCAGGTGAGATCAAGAGCTGACACACACACACACACACACACACACACACACACACACACGCGCGCACGCACACGAGAGGAATAGCCATAAGACCAACTGGAACACGCACAGACACATACAATTTCTACTTTATTTTCAGCTGAAAACTTGGGCCTGAGTTGCAAAAAGATGGCACAAAAAAGAAGATGTGTTACTGTGAATCTTGGATGAAACTTTATTTACAGACTATTCCTCCCCAGGGACCCAATACAGTCCCAGCATGGTGTTACATTATCTGTGCGCTTCACCCAGGATGTTGCTTCGTATAAAACATGAAAATAAATAAAAATGCATTGCAGATATCCCACTGTCGACTACACCAGTATTTTGGGGGAAAATATGATTAATTTGAAAACAATTACATATTAAAAAAAGTATTAAAACATATATTCAGTAATGTTTCTCTTATAGAGAGTAGACATCTTAGATATTGCACTCAAAAATGCATGAAACTTGGAATTTTAAATGTTTCATTATTGATGAATGAACACAGTGAGAACTGTAAACTACTTGTAACACGAACAATGATGAAATGAAAAGTTAAAGTTTTTTTCTGACACAAGATATTCAATTTTGGCTTCAGACGGGTTTGCAAGCAGAACAACTGGGACAAATTCATTCATTATTTATCCAGCTTTTATTTCCACACGTTCTCATTTGATTATCTGCTTTCTGAAATAGCAGCACTCATTTGCCTTCATACAGTATATTACTAATTCAGATTCATCCTGGTGTTCAGACACAGATAGTTTCCCTCTGCCTGTGTTGGGTAACAGCAACGCTTTGTTTCCTTGTTGTATTCAGTAAGAGTCCACAGACTTATTTGCTGTCTAAATCCCTGTCTGTTGTTTTGCTGCTTTTTTTTAAAACTGATCAAATATATTAAATGTTCATGTTGGAAATTATTTCATGAGTGAATCATATTAAACCATTAAGCATGTCTACAAGAAAGAGTCTGATTCATCTTAAGTAGAGACTATTCTGAAAAAGCAACATCAACAGCATACAAGCCATGGTATTTTTAACGTTAAGAGCTTTCTCATTTTTCTGCATCACACAGTATTTTCAGAATATTGAGTTCTTCAGGTCCATGGCAGCAGCAATTTTTGCACAAAAACATCTATCGTCTCTCAGAAATCTGTTACGAGCTCACAGCTCCAACAGTGGCTCCTCGTGTTTTTCTGTCCTCATGATGCTATGTGAGTAGAAATTCTATTAGGCTTAACATTTACCACATTTAATCTTTAATGAGACTGGTTCAAATGTTATCACATTTCCCTTTTCCGTAGCATCAGTCAAAATCGTTCACGTCTTGTGAAAATTCTGAAACCATGATGCGAGACGGCTCTTATCAGGGAAGACAGATGGGATTGTCGATAGTTGACAGACATGCTGATAACAGATTTTGGTTTTATCTCCAGTCTCTTCATAGGGTGGAAAGCCTGACAGCCTACATCTTCAAAGTGACAAAAGGCCAGAAACACACCGTGCTCAAAACAGATGGAGAGGCTGTGTTTTTAATAACCTCAGTGCCACCACGGCCCGCCAATGAAGGCTGACACAGGGGTGCCGACGAGGAACATCGCACTGGTGTGGCTTCGTGGCTCTCACATCTGCTCTGAGGCAAAGGTGATAACATCTTATCTAGCATTAAAAAATGGCAATATGGTGGGCGGAGCACTTGTGTTGTGGAATTTGGTCTTTGTGTTTGCTTTTGAAATGTTAATATCTCCTTCACATGCTGTCAGATTTAACTGTAACAGCCAGATGTCGGGTCACACGATTGCATTCCTTTGAGGTTTCCCAACTTGAACACTAAACACGTCAGTCCTGAGGCCTATGCATTGAAGTTCATTTAAAATGACTGTTTGTTTATTATTCACTCACATCCTGCGGCCTTCAAATAAAACACAGTCAACGTCAGGTCAAAGCCAATTATCTTAAGCAGCAAAGCTCAAACCATGTGACGTCCCCGCAGCTGGACTCACAAGCTTCAGCAAAGCAGCTTTTACTGTCTCGGTGACAGTTACAGTCGGAGCCACAACTGACCGCGCAGCATTAATGTGAACTGATCTCGTCTCTTAACGGCGCACTGAATTCTAATGTCAACAGTCATGCATCGTTTTTCATTAGCATTATGAATCACTGCCTCCGCTCGTCGTCCTGTTGCTCTAATGAATCACCGCTGTGTAGGTTCACTGTTGCACAACTGATCATTCCCTCAACAACACCCTAAAAACTTCTAGTTAGCCACTTTAATTTGGATTTGAACACAGCTAAAATGATTTAAGACCACCTAAAGATAATATTTAAAACAATAAATCACACACAGTAACACACATTGTGCTCCATCACAGATCATATTGGAGTTAAAGAGCGAAATGGAGAGCCCCGTAGAGATAAGAACTGACTATTGACTGGCCATTGATAAATAATGTATCACTTTACAGCACAGTTTGATGTGAATGCCTGCAATGAGATTTTGAATGTTTAATGGGAACACTGTTTAAAAGAGTTGATGGAGAAGAACTACACAGAACGGTTATTTTTTCCAGCGATTGACACTGAACTGTGCACTCATTTGAGAGACAAACACAGCATAAGTGAGAGATGGTAAAAGCACATGTTGCACTTTAGAGAGTTGAAATTAGCATAAGTTATTTATAGCAGGTCTAGATGCAGTACATTCTCTACGAAAGTAATTATAGCTGCAGAAACACAGCTGTACTGGTGCTGCGTGTTTCCGATGTATGTACATATTTGTTTTCACCTGAGCTATGATCAGCACATCACACTCACACACTCAAAGCTTGAGCAAGATACATAAAATATATTATACATATATACAGGTTCTTATCTAGCAAGTGGACTGCTCTCAGGTGTAGTTCAATACATCAACAATTCATAGACTATATAATACAGTAGGTTATTATATAATAAATACATACTTTCTTTCTCAGTTAGTATTCAGTCAGACTGGCTTTAGGTAGAGAGGCTGGCCAGTATGTCCCACCGCCGGTGTTACATATATATGTCCCAATTCATCTTCCGACAGGATTTCTGTCAAATGGCATATGATCAAAAATAATTAAGACCACAGTGTCTTAAAAATGGGAAAAACCTTTGACAAAGAGTCCTCAACCATACAAGCAGCTCAGAGCTAAATGCTAATGTGATGTCAGAACTATTGCTAATACAGCATGTTAAGCAAAGTTAACTGTGTTCACCGTCTATACCTTTTAAGCAAGCTTACATTTGCTAATTCCACGTTATTTAAAACCACTAACATCAACCTCATGATCACAACAAAGAAAGATAAAAGCCAGGGGATCATACAATTGAAAACGATTCATCCTTAGGTGACCATGTCTTTAAGGTGTGTCTCTCTCCAAGTTGTTTTTTAGTTTTAGTCTGGACCAAACTGCCCAAATAACAGTGGTGGGTATTGCCATCCAGTGAGCCTTCTGCTTGCATGGCTGGCAGGCCTGGTTATGCTTTCCCACTGCTGTCTGAGTCCCTAGCTCCAGGGGTTCTAGGGGGGGGCAGGGGGGGCCAGTGCCCCCTAACACTGACCTCTGACCCCCTTGTGGCCCCCCTAAAAATGAAAAGTTCCGGAAAAAGTGAAAAAAATGAAAAATGTATGATTTATTACACGATTTATTGAATGACGGAATAGGCAAAACTAACGTTATTCGTCATTCTAGTCGGACCCATTAGAGTGGTGCACTCAGGACCTATTAGAGCGGTGCACTCACTTGCACTGTCCGGCTGAAGCGCGCGAAAAACAAACACTTTTCATCTTGGATCATCAGAGGCGGTTGCATCCAAGAAAGACTGATTGAAACCTACGTTTCGAGAGACTACCACGATAATTGAAGGTGAGTTAAACTATTGTATCCGTGTAATTGTAGATGTAAAGTAGAGATGTAACTGTTTATTGCCTTTATTTGTATATAAATATGATATGGTGTTAGTGCAAACATTTTACTATAACTTAAGCTGAAGATAACAGTAATAACTATAAGATATATCTGAAATAAATAAGTGTACTGAAACAAATACCAATAACTGGATTGCATTGTTTTCTTATGCGCAATTACTTCATACTGTCTAGTTCTCTTTTTCGTCCTGCATTTATTGTGCCCCCCTCAGAAAATAACTGGCCCCCCAGTGGCCCCCCAGTCAAATTGGTCTAGAACCGCCACTGCCTAGCTCAGTGGGGGAAGTGACAGACTTGTTAGCTCTATTGTGTTGCCTGAGTCACTTGTATCTAAAAACACAATGTACTACTGTTGTACAACCTATCCCTAAAAATACCAGCCGTCTGTTGATGCGCAGAGGGGAACCTCGGGCTCAATCAATGCACATCTGTCAGGCAGGTTTACGCAGAAGCACTGCATTATTAATAACGCCCCGCTTAGGGAGAGGCTGGGGGCCAAGCCTAGGGATGATATCTGTCAAAGAGCCGCGCATCTCTCTCTACGCTGGTACTGCTGTCCAGAGTGAAGATAGCGGATTTTATGTGAGGGTTTTTCAGGCTGACCTTCATATTCCTGAAAGGTAGGGTAGGTAATTCACTTCAGAAACACGTATTGTTATATTCCATGGAATGCTCTTAACATCCCGATAGCAATGAATATATTAAATGCTTTGACAATGAATACATACAAATATTTCATCTGTGGAAGCCGTGGCGCTGTAAAAGGCACTTCTAATTATCTGCCCCGGCCCGCGGCAGATAACTGGATGGCCTACCTGCCTGTCAGCCTTCCATCTCGTGCACAAACTTATCTCGTGCCCTCATTGGTCATGTGCGCGTTCGTGTGTGTTGGAGGATGGGCTCTGTAAGGAAGTCTGAAGGAAGAGGCAGATTTTTTTCGGTTGAGTACTTTCAAATTCTAGCGCACTCGAGCTGGTTTCTCCATTCTTACCTACCCTACCTTTAACCTTTATTCATCACCAAATCTTCCCGCTCATTTTCCTATTACTGTTCTTTTTCTCATTGTGCTGTTTAACTGTGCTTTGTCAAACAATAACACACTTGAGGCTATTTTAGAACTCATTAGTTTAATTGGCTATAAACGGCAATTACTTTTTGCAGCTGTAAAATGCATTTCTTAGCTTCTACAAACACTGTTGGACTCGCAAATGAAAAGAATGCCAGCAGCAGCTTCCCTGTATTTCTCCCTCTCCATCCTGCATGGCTGTATGGAGAGATACTAATTACTGCTGAGGGGGAGGCAAGTTCATCTTAAACTTCCCCTGCACCAAAAGAGTCAATTTCTTCTCCCCTACCTTAATAATAACACCATTGCTGTGGCTTTCCATGACTCAATACAAAATAGATGAATAAATAATAAGCTCAATCGAAGGCACTTGTTAGACATTCATGCTCCAGCTTCTTCTCCCTTACACAGAAACCTCCCTATTCCCTGCTCACATGCATTATTCATACGTTTAGGAATGTGGTTGGAGACCTGACTGATGATAGGGAATTGTACACACAAATAAATGATGGTTAGTATACTGAAAACACAATGTTGGTGTTCAACCTATTCATATTATCATTACAGCTCAAACACTAGAAAATACAGAGACAAAAGCATGGTAGAAAGATGCAGCATCGTGACTGATAGCAGCTAGCATAGCAGTACTTGTTTTTACAATATGGATATTCACAGATTTAAAATAATGAAAGAATAAAGTGGCACATTACTGAAAGAAAACCAGGAAAAATGTGATATGTGATTTATTGGAAAATTAAGGCGGAAAGAGACCTTTACACAAAAACCATGTGAGGTCAATTAATGTCCACCCAACTGTCTAATGTACCACAGACAGGTTAAAGGTCTGTCAGAGGGTGTGAAAGGATATTTACTACAGAGATGAATGCGTTGTGTGTATGACAGTGCGTGTGCATTTTTCTAGGCATTTCGTTTTTCATGTGTGTGTATGTGGCTCACAGGCAATGAGACCTTGGACAGGAGAGTAATTGATTCAGAGAATCTTCAAATCAATTCTTGGACAGCTGGGACCGAGGAGATTAGAAGTGAAGCAGAGGCGGCCCGAGTGCAGTCAGACAGGGCCCAGAGCAAACAGTAATCTCAGGATTATAGACCTATGGGAGATGTACCTGTTTTCTCTCAT
Organism: Pseudochaenichthys georgianus; assembly: GCF_902827115.2. Taxonomy (NCBI): domain Eukaryota; kingdom Metazoa; phylum Chordata; class Actinopteri; order Perciformes; family Channichthyidae; genus Pseudochaenichthys; species Pseudochaenichthys georgianus. Next base: position 36,530,521 of record NC_047518.2, on the reverse strand, counting down.
TTCGTTCCCTCTTGCTCTCCAAGCAGTGACAGTCTATTCACCAGTTACCACTTTCCCCCAAAATGCTGCACTCCCCTCTTCCATCTGTAGAGCTTCACAATAAACATGGGACTAAAAGCTCTTGCTGACATTGAGGTAAGATTTCAATGAGAGTATATAAGGCAGTGGGGGAGGATGTAGCCTGGCTGATCTATGCTGCCAGATGACTTTTGACCCTTTTCTTTCCCACTGCATTTTCTTCAAATAAAGCTTATTGCAAAAGTAGCCTAGTCAGTCGCAAATGTAGCTGAAAGAAACCACTTAACTTAATGAAGAAAATAAGGTAATGTGTTCAAAGGTCATTTGTATAATTGTTTTGGTCAGACTGAGTGCAGACGAATGATGCAGACCTTTGTCCTATGGCTGGAATATATCTCCTTGCCCTTTCCAATTGATGGAATTAAATCACTAGAGTAAATCTGTCAGCTTAATGGTGGAAAAATTGGCTTTAGAAAGAGGTAAGGAGGAGTAATTTTTAAAAGAGCTTTGGAACAGACAGCACCAGAGGCTGCAGTTGTCACAAAACACACCCTAATAACTTTCTATGCCGTATTTGCTGTTTGACTTCTGACTGCTTTTGTAATTTTAGCTTTGAGCCGACATGAAAAGTATATAAACCTTAATTAACTAAAGTTTGCAAGCTCCACTGAAAGCATCTTTGCATTCAAATAATATGTCTTAATTAGAGAGGGAAAGAAACTCCAAATCCATCCTGCCATCTCCAGTGTTTTCCGACATTTGAATTGGGGATTTTAATGAACATAAACATAGAATAGAATAGAATAGAATGGGAGGGATGAAACCCTCTTTAATGGTCACACATGCAGAGCACACACAGTGAAATTTGGCCTCCGCATTCAACCCATCCTAGTACCAGGAGTCTAGTACTAGGAGCAGTGGGCAGCTATTGTACAGCGCCCGGGGAGCAATTGGGGAAGGGGGGTGTCCGGTGCCTTGCTCAAGGCTACGTTCACAGTGCCCCAATCACCAATCATTTACAGAAGTTATTCTCTGAAATGAACCAGGCATGTGTGCTCATTATCAGGTTTAATATTCAGGGAACATGTCTTAATTAATTAATTTAAAACTTAAGGTGTTGACATGTAGCTTAATAACTCCCACAAATGAGGAGTAAATATACGTTGACATATCCCTACTGCAATGTATTTAGCTCATGACCGTTTTAATAAGCTGTAGGACGAGTGTTTACCTCTCCGACATAGCAGCAGCTCTGGAATAAAGAGATAACATGTTTACAAATAATGACAACAGAATGCATGGCATTACAATTGAGCCGGCTCTACCAAATGAGCAGTTACCAATATGTGCCTAGTCTTCTGGGACAAATGAGTCACTCATGCTTGACTTATCATTCTGTTCATCAAACTACCCCATGTTATTTGGCACTGCAACACTGAAGACATCTTTTATTATGAAATGTTGGCCATGCATTCTGAGAAGGGCTTTTGAGAACTCTCTATAGGTTCAGACTGAGCACAAGCAGCAGGAATTGTAGGGGCATCTTCATTTGTGTGGGAATGTCAGTCAATTAAACAGCTGATCAACACAAATAACAACTATTTACAATAACAAGAATTCGTCTGATTCAGCTTCTCAAATACAAGGTTTTTCTTTTAGTCTTTGTATTATTTCATTATTAGGTGAGCATCTTTGACAAAAGCAATTTGAATCGTCAGTTTTGGCTCAGAGTTAAATATAAATGATCCATCTAGTAATCAGTAGCAGCCCTCATCTACATGAATCTGAAACTGCCTTTTCTTTGAGAAACTTGAGATACGACCTGGAGGTCCTTACAATAGCGTCTGTAAAAGCTCAAATTGAAAACGTTCTGGGTGAGGAGATTAGAAGAGGAACAATAGCTGGAGGATGGATATCTCAGTCAGCATATTCCTGCTGGATGGAGTTCAAATGAGGCTCTGTAACAGGATGAGACTTCTGTCAGCTGTGTGGTCACATTGATGAGAGCGGTGGCTCCAACAACGCTCCATCAAGGGCTTGACAGGCTCTTAAGGTGATTACTGGCTGATTAGTATTACAGTAATCACAAGATCATCTCTGATATGGGAGTGACTGTTTCTCCACAGTTCATGACATTGCAGAAGCATCAGTCCTGGCCAGTGAGAGAGACCAGGCTGAGCAGATGAGAAATCCTCCGAGCATGTTCAGGAACCAACCCGGTATCACAGCAAGACGTGAACATGATGATTTACCATGCTGGGAGACGTGAAGATGTCACGATTTCGTCCCTTCAAACGTGACAGTTGCACGGTATTGTTAACCCATGTTAACCAGTGGAGAAATAACCGGAAATGCCAAGCAGCTACCCCGACGAAATTATTTCTTCTTTAATAGTCACACTCGATTACGCCGATTTTCTTGTTGCCCCAGCTGGTCGACACCTCTTTTAGCAGAAACAAAGGCTACATTAATGTATTAAATCGATGTGTGTGGATGTGGAACCGGAAACAGACATAGGCAAGATCCTCAGCTCGATGATTGGATGGTTTAGCCGCAATGCATGTTGGGATTTGGTGTTTATGTGATGTGAAATCGGAAAATATTTTTTAAATATAAAATAATACTTTATTCCGAGTGTGCTTGCTTTTCTCTTTGGAAGTCATCACATAACGGCATTGTAATACACGGTTCGGCTGCATTAAATATGACATATCTGCCGTAGTTCTCTATTTATAGAGCCCTGCTGAGAAGACTTAAAGCACGTTATTGAATTGTATTATTTTATTATTAGATATTAATAGGAGGATTTGAAAAACAGACAAACTAATAAAGCTTAATTTAAACATTAAAGAGTACTTTAGGTTAAGGTCTCCTTTTGAATAAGAAAAAAGCTTTGGGGGTATAGAAGAAGAATATGGAGGGATGAAACCCTCTTTAATGGTCACACATGCAGAGCACACAGCACACAGTGACATTGGTATCTACAGATAAATATTAAGCCTGACAAAGTACTCAATATATTGCTTTCCTGCCATGTTAACTATGTTTAAGCACTTATTTTAACTGATATTATACATATGTATTATACTCTTATAAGATGTATGTAGATAGTATAAGAAATGTGCAGAATGACAGTTTAATGGTGGAGGTATACACACATATTGATAGATGTCTTGTAATGCACTGCTGAGGAACCTGCGATCTTAGTTTTTAATTCATTGCATAACTACACCGTAGTTGTGTATAATATGATATGTCAATAAACCTTAGCTTAGAAAATCTTGAAATCTTGAAAGGGATGTGCAAACTAGTCATTACAGTCTTTAATTAACTATTAGTAGAGAATAACGAGTAATGAATATACTTTATAGGGATCCTATTAACATCTAATAATAAAATAATACAATTCAATAACGTGCTTTAACCACTAGGTGTCCCTTTCTATCAGCTCTGCACCGTTATGGTGTAAATACAGCCTATCTACCAATTGGATCAAATATAAAAGTCAGCCGAATTAGTGTTGATACTGCAAGGAGACGTATTGTGTGAAAAGAAATGTAAGATGTTGTTTAATTGCTTATATATTTATGATCCACGTCAAGTATTCAGTTTTGGCGGCAGTTCTCCTGTTTGTCTAGAAGTCTTCTCAGCAGGGAGAACAAGGGATTGTATTGCATGTGCCAGGTGTGATCCATGTGGGGGGATGGGCACATAAGAGCGGGAAATGTATCAAATTGTGCTGTGTGTGTTTGTGCGCCAGGTGTGATTCACATGGGGGGATTGGGCACATAAGGGGGACACACATCTCTAGAGTATGTGTGTGTGTGTGTGTGTGTGTGTGTGTGTGTGTGTGTGTGTGTGTGTGTGTGTGTGTGTGTGTGTGTGTGTGTGTGTGTGTGTGTGTGTGTGTGTGTGTGTGTGGACTAGCATTACTATACTTGTGGGGACCTACATCTGTTTACATAGTCACGTGTGGGGACTCGCCTCCCTTATGGGGACAATTGGAGGTCCCCATGAGGGGAATCATTATGTTTAGGGTGAAGACTTGGTTAGGTTTAGGATTAGGTTAAGGGTAAGGGTTAGGGTTAGGCATGTGTTGGTTATGGTTAAGGTTAGGATAAGTCTCTAGGAAATGCATGTAAGTCAATGTAATGTCCCCTGAAGTGATGTATACATGGTATGTGTGTGTGTGTGTGTGTGTGTGTGTGTGTGTGTGTGTGTGTGTGTGTGTGTGTGTGTGTGTGTGTGTGTGTGTGTGTGTGTGTGTGTGTGTGTGTGTGTGTGTGTGTGTGTGTATGTGTGTGTGTGTGTGTGTGTGTGTGTGTGTGTGTGTGTGTGTGTGTGTGTGTGTGTTTTATCTGATCCAGATGGTTACTAATTCCATTTATTTATGTCGGTCATTTTTGACCGGGAACACCATGGGTGTTACAAAGTTGACTAAATCATCCAAAATGCAATGAAAGTGGTGATCAGCAATTGTTATATGTTCAAATGTCTACTGTGAAGGATATCATAAAGCCTTAATGCAATCGAATGTAAAACAAAAAAGTCATGATTGATGAAAGTAGTAAATCGGTCAGATTTGACCCGAAGACAACAGGAGGAAGAACTAAAAGCAGCTTCGGCGTGTTTGGCATGTACTGAGTTTAAAGCTAATGACAGCATGCTAGCATATTCACAATGACAATGATTATATCTGATGTTTAGCAGATATAAAGTAAACGTTCATGACCAATTTGGCCATTGTTGTTTAGAATAAGAGCATACTCACATTTTCTCACTAAACTAAAAGGTACACTTGAGTTTTGGTCATTACAAATAGAGGGATTTGATACTAAAATAAAGTTAAGAATGTTAAAGTGACTAGGATACCTCTCAGGACCATTTTTGTCAGTACAAAAATGTCATTGCAATCCATCCAATAGTTTTGAAAACAATGTATGCAAGGACCAAAGTGGTAGACCACCAAACTGACCCAGTCTGTCAGCACAACAATATACAAAAAATAGATGCTGTCTCACCTTTAACTTACAGCCGTCTAACACAGAGCTTCACAATATGGAAATCTCCTCGCACATTGTTCTGTAGAAATTGTTCAATCCTTCTCAGCTGCAGTTTGAAAACATTCCTTTGATTGGCATCTTCCCTTAATGTGGAGGTAAAGGGGGAGAATCAAATGTTAGTGGAACATTTCCTTGGATTATTCCAGAAAAAAAGTCAGCTGGGGCTTTTGATGGGCACTAGATGTAATGCACGCACCACTGCATCTGTGCAGTGATGCAAAAACGGGGGGGATCGGATCAGGAAGAGAAATTAGAGGAGCACCTCGCAAAGCTTCCCACTCAAAGCCTGAGGTTTGACAGAACCGTGCAATTCTTACACTTGTCAAAAATGTGTACCAGATGCATGGCATGTAAATGAAACTGGCAACAAAACACAGCCAGTAGGCAATGAAGGCAACTGAGGTTTGAAGTTAACAAATCTAAAAGTATTAGCAGGGAACAGAGTTTGAATGAGTGTGCTATTGTGACTGCTGGAGGAGCTCTATTATTCTCTACAAAAAAACATTTGCGGGGTTGAGATTCCTGCCTCACTTGTCTAACATTGCCAGTGGCAGTCAACAAATCAATAACTCCAAAATAAGACTGCTGTTCCTCCAAATCCTCTATGATTACTCCGGCGTTACCAATAACTACTGCACACACTGTGTTTCGCCACACTGCCTGGGATAATCTGACATACAGTGCAAAATGACCCACAACAGAACATGAACTATTTTTAAAGACAGGGCCAGTGCATCACATTTTAATGTCTCCTTTGCTTCCTGCTGAAACACAAATAGACAACACGTTCTCACTCCCAACTCGTCACATATTGAAGATCGGTCAGGGCCCCTTCCTGTCACCCTATTACGCACTGAGTACCCCTTGAGCGTCAGTTTTTAACGGGTGACGAGTTGGGAGTGAGAACGTGTTGAAATAGAAAGGAAGCAGCAGTTAGTCCAGCCATTGATTGTTGCAAAGGGTTCTCTGGCGTTTGGCTTTGTTTGATTTTAAATAATGGTACTAGAGCAGAAGAACTGCTTGGCCTCAGCTTGAGTCAAATATTTGTTTAAACCACAACATTCAGAATAATGGTGGCCATGTTTTCCATCAGCTGCAATACCTCCTATGGGGATTCTGGGAACCTTTTCTGCTGATGGGGAGCTTTGGTAGTCGATGTTGAAAATAATTCTCATGATCAACACGTCTCCATCCCCTACTTTAAATATATAACTTAAAAGAAAATGACACTCTACAATGCAGAAAGTAGCTGTATGCAATGTGTTCTTGAGTACATCACAGGTCTTGTGATTTTGCATTTTTCCAATGCAGCTTTTCCCAACAGTTTGCATTCATGCAGAATGTATCCAATACATACTTTCTAAAACCCAGAAAAGCCAGCTCTTCTGAACTTTTATTCAGTCCATACAGAGTGAAAAGATTGATAGCTAAATTGTGAAAATAATAAAGTAGAGTTTGTCAGGTTACAGAAAGGTGAGTTGCACCCATTACTCAAAAACCTGCCTTCATCTGTAATGGATTTCTTTCTGTACGACTGCTAAACATGGAGGCAACAAGGTGCCTCTAAAGAGACCCTTTCTCCCTGAGTCTAGAGTTCTGACAATACAAGTTTTCTACCAAACTCCACCAACAAGTAGCTGCACTTAAAATATAGTTCACATGTCACCGTTAACCAGTTGTCAACATCCAGAAAGAAAATTCACAAGGTACATCACTGACAACCTTTTTAAAAACAGTGTTGCAGTACATTCATTTTTAGATGTATTTTTCTGATAGAACATAGCAAATTATGAAACCAAGATTTGATTAATTTAGATTAACTTTGATTTGGAAGGGCTCCCTTTGTTCGACAAATATTACTTGTTTGTTTGACAAATCCTCTTGGAAATCAGCTTTCACGTACTTGATGAATCTGAACGCTCACCGCCACGTTTGATTTCAGGAGTTCTCATTCATAACACTCCGTTCGATGTCTCACTATGGGATGCGCCTCATCGCGGAGCAAACAGAAGCATCAATCTCATTATGCCAATCCTGATTGGCTGGTGATCTTGACGTCAACGTCAGGGGAAATCACCCCCTATAAGTAGCCTGCGCCACGACGCATGCGTCATTCCAACCCAGTCTCACGGCATTTCGTGTTCACCAACACGATTTTTAATCTATTGATTCGTGTTCACCATCACGATTTGCCCCTTTTTTTCGTGTTGCACAGCACGATTTTAAAAGCAATGTATTTCTACTGGAAACGTGTTTCGTGCCTGCAGGCTGCAGCACGTCTTTTTCTCCGGTCGGGTCGTGGAAGACCGGAAGCTGTGTGGTTCATAAAAACATGTTCTTACTCAATATCAAGCCACAGTTATTGCTTTTATTTTAAATCGTATAATTTCGGACTTTTGTTGTCGTCTGTGAGGAAAATAAATGGGGCTCAGAGCCTCAGGATACTGAAATCTGTATTTTTTAAATCTTTTTTTCCTTCTAATTTGTTATTCTTTTCAAAATAACACACTGTTATTTACTCACCAATAACACACAATTATCCTTGCTTTTATTTATTGGTTTGATTCCATAATCTCGGGCTTTTTTGGCGTCCGTCAGGAACTGAATTTCAAAATAAATATAACCGGAAACAGACGTAGGCATTTCGAGCGATTACCCAAGATCCTCAGCTATGGTTTTAAGCTCTCTGATTGGATGTGTTAGCCGCAATGCATGCTGGGAGTTGGTGTTTATATTATATGAAATCCTTGTCGAGTAGAAATCACCTTGTTGAGTCGGGACTCCACCTGTTAAATTCTGGTTGATCGATGATCTTCGAGATAAGCTCGTCTGGCAATACCGGAGCTACAATATCCCATAGTGAGACATCGAACGGAGTGCTATGAATGAGAACTATAGGTTACTTATGTAACCCCAGTCTCAGAGTAACATGAAGTGAGATGTCTCACCAGACGGCCCTCCTTGCTATGGTGAAGCGAGAAGAGGTGCTTATTTGAATGACGCATGCGTCGTGGCGCAGGCTACTTATAGGGGGTGATTTCCCCTGACGTTGACGTCAAGATCACCAGCCAATCAGGATTGGCGTAATGAGATTGATGCTTCTGTTTGCTCCGCGATGAGGCGCATCCCATAGTGAGACATCTCACTTCATGTTACTCTGAGACTGGGGTTACGTAAGTAACCTATAGTTTCTTTTGCATTCATGCAGCCCTTATTTCCAATTTCCACATTCGTGTGATAAGCAGGTGGCCCCCAATGTTGATTAATGTGATTTCATCCACAGAGATACATCTGCCTGATGCTTAATATTTAGCTGATCCAAAAGACAATAGACGTTAATTGTCATTGTAACTGATGCTTACGGCATGAAATGTTCTCATTACCTATTCCCATCTAATTTACCACCAGAGAGAGAGGGTAACGCATACAAGCAAGCAATAGAAAATATAAGAAGAGCAAGCAAGAGAAAATATGATAAAAAAACATTAGATTAGAGATTATTATATTTACAGCATAATGGTAATCAGACAGTATAATGTAGATAATGAGTTACTTTGATATGCAGCTACATTACAAGTCTGTAGGTATTTTAAATTTAATATTAAATGAAAATAATGTTTTTGAATGACAATGAAAGGTAAACAAGGGGTCGTCTTATATTCAATATATTCAAACCTACAGTTTACAGTAATAAGGTAGTTCCTTAACAACATGCAGAGTGTTAGTAAACTACTGTAGATTATGAAACATGCTAACCGTCTTGGGTGCGAGAAGACAAACTGTGTTTTATGCATTTATAATGCTTTACTGGGACTTCTGGTTTTCAAAATGTGATCAAACCTCTGTGGATATTGAGTGTTGGACATGGTAGAGGCCCATGCACTTCAGCATGTTGGGAAATATAAAGTGGGATGAATACATTTCACCTTGAAGAAGAGAACCTAGAGATTTAGTTGCTGTTGAAGAGAGAACCTGATCAGCATTTGTGCATTATGACGTTTGTAAAATTGTGAAACTTAAAGGCTTCAGGTAAAAAATCCTTTTGAAATGCTCCTTGCTTTGATCTGGTGGTTTTATAAGGCCTAAGTAAACACACACGCCATATTTTCCTCGAAGGTTCATTTCAACAACTGATGGAGGACAATTTCTGAGCTGGTAATACAAGACCTTTTGTCCTGTTGAAGTGAGATCCTTGGGCAGAGCATAGAAAATGCTTCTCCTTGAGATGATAGAAGACCTGCGCAATGCCTCCCTATCCAGTATTCAATAGCAAAACAATAAACAAGCCTGGAGGGGAGACGGGGAGATTGATAGGCGTGCAGTTCTGATCACTCAACCGATAGAAGCTCATTTTACCGGTTCTGTGCTTTATGCACATTTGTGTTTATGAAATTGCAATCGATTGTTTCAATTACATGCGCGGTTAGACCAAGGCATTGTCACAATTGATGTGCTACTCTGAGTCAACCTTTCAACCATTCAAGACGTAAGTGCGGTAGAACACTTATTTTCAGACTATTTCTTTCTACTAGTCACATACTGTCTCTGCATCAGACTTTGGTGGAAAATACACGGATACAAAAAACGCTTTGTTCTGACTTTCATCTATACACAGAAGCTTTGGGGTAGTGACAATGAGAAAAAGATCACGAGTCAAAGAAGATGAAATTGGGTTTCGCTGTGGCCTAGATCTTTATCCATGACGGGGTAGGTTCAGTGATCTGAAAATACCTTGGAGTCAAACCACTATTTCTCCACATTGAAAAGAGACACCTAAGAGACAAAACATCTTAGTGCATGGTACATGAACAAACAGATCTTTAATACCAAATAAATAGGAGCATTAATTCATTGGGATCAAAACCAGCATGTTTAGCTAAACCACGGTATGTTACTTCCTCTTTAAACCAATGAGATCATGGAAGCCACTTATTAATATTAAATGATATACAAAGAACAACAGATCTTCATACTTAATTCAAAGAAACTCTACAAAGTGATTCAAGAGTTTAACTTCTACTGGCCTGGCTGGGATGAGCAACACAAATAGACAGATGGCTTTTTTCGGCCGTGGATGAATAATATTTAGTGAAATATTTTGTATTATAAGTCCTTGATGAGTTTACTTCCTTGTGTTGACATTTAAATTGCTCTCCTAAGACAGCATCGACAGTGCTAAACTATGTACTGCTGCTTTATATGTGATTAATATAAGTATTGCACCCTGCAAAATGGCCATTAAAGTGCATAAAAGAAGGCAAAGATATTGAGATGATGATTGTAACGGAGCTTATATTTAATTTCATTTCAAACCTTTATTTATACAGATAAATCCCATTGAGATCATTGATCTCTTTTCCAAGGGAGACCTGCTCAAGTATTTCCATATGAAACATAAAAACATAAATAGAACAACAAAAGGACATCATACAGCATCATTTACATAATTATCCACATAAACAGGTACCAATAGCTTCCGATTGAGTAGCATCCAACCGAGCTTTAAAACATTTAGTGGCACCAGATTGTTCAGTTTCCATTTAATTTGCAGACTATTCCAAGACAGAGGAGCTGCGCATCTAAAAGCTGTCTTCCCTAAGACAGTCCTAGCAGTTGGCACATTTAATAAAACTACAGCATTCGATCTCAGGCAGTAGCCACTTACAATTTCCCGTGAGATCAGGGAGCAGATATAAGATGGAAGTTTCCCAAACATGGCTTTGTATATAAAAATGTACCAGTGACTGAGCCTCCGTACAGTTAGTGAAAGCAAACCAGCCCTTGCATACAGGGTACAGTGATGGGTTAATGCTTTACAGTTTGTCACAAATCTCAGTGCACTGTGATACGCAGCATCTAACTTGACCAGGCAATTGGCAGGTGCATTCATATAGACCAGATCCCCATAGTCCAGCACAGGTCAAAAGGTCACAGAGCCTTTTCCTGGCCTCAAGCGAGAACAGGACTTGTTCCTGTAGAAGAAACCTAGCCTAACCCTCAGCTTTTTAAGCAGGTTATTGACATGAAGTTTAAAAGTGAGACAATCATCAAGCCAGATACCAAGGTATTTGTAACAGGTAACCACTTCAAGTTTTATTCCTTGCGTAGTTACAATATCTAAAACAGGCTCTGGTGTCTTTTTAGCTTTAGAAAAGAGCATTACCTTGGTTTTATCAACATTTAAAAGAAGCTTTAGTTCAGAGAGCTGAGTCTGAATAGTGTTAAAAACAGCCTGTAATTTAACACCAGACTCCTTAATGGAGGGACCTGCACAGTACATCACGGTATCATCCGCATACAAATGTAAAGTAGCTTCATCCACATTTTTACCTAAACTGTTGATGTAGATGGAGAATAAAAGTTCCTTTCAGTTTCCAAACAAAAAAGGGAGATATTAATTTAACTCAACCATCATTTTAGGGAATTTCACTCGGATTTAATAAAGCTTATCTTTTGTGTGTATCAAGCACAACTAAGTAAGAACATCAAATGGAAATCTACTGTATTATAACTGTCATAGGTGGTCTACATTTCAATGTTAGTTCTCCACATACATGCTTTCATCTTATATTCTTCAACAGGGTGAAGGAACCAAACACACTGGTTCTCGAGCGCCACCATCATGTCACCAGCGTGTTTGGTTCCTTCTCTTGGTCTCAGGTCATTATAACTCAACTCATTAATGCCTGATGCCATGGATAATTCCTTGAGCCTTATTATTTAGCTTCTTCTGTGTTTCCTATATTATCCTGTTCCATTTTCATCCATGTAATACACAACCACCTTGATGTCAGACTTCTTGCTTAATTATGTAAGAGCTACAGAGACCTTTGAGACTGAACCTGTAATTAAGGTAAATCAATTAAACTCTACTAGACTAGAAAACCCTGGTGCACCGGATGGTTCAATACACTGTGACGGTGGCCCTGTTGTCCTGTTTCTTTAATTTAATACACAGATAAAGACCTAAACAAACCCCATGGGTAAACAAATAAACACAAACTTGCTGCCAACTCTTTCCTCCTTTCCCACAACATATAACCCACCCTCCTTCACCCTAAGTCTTTTAATGTGTACTGAGGTAGCGCTAAGGTGTTGCTGGAAATGTCATTGACTGTGCACAAATCCCTGGCCCTTAATCCCCATAATTCCGGCATATTGTATTGTCATTAACCACTCACTGGCTGGTAAATACTAATCCTTTCACCTTTCACTCTGCAGTCCATGGATAATTGCTGTATCCTCTCCTCAGAAGTGTTCCCATGGGGAGGTATGAGCAGTACTCAGGAAACAGGCGCAGTTGGGCTTGACACCTTAATATGGAGCTACAGTAAACTGAAGCTCAATTGGCAGTGGAAAGAAGGGCCTTGTGCAGGTCTGCCGTCGCTGACAGAGCAGACAGTGGCTAATTAGACCTTTGCAACCTCCCAGTGGTGCAACACTTTAATGTGTGGTCTTTGAGTTGAAGATCCACTCTTCAGGGCTGCTCCCTGGTGGAGCCAGAGCTTAGTGGTCTGCCGTTTATTTATCAAAATGGAGGATACCTTGAAACTGGAGCTCTACTCTCCCAGTCAAGTGTCTTCTAAACCAAGTACTTTATCATTTACATTATCCTTCATTAGACAATGTGACTGCAACTTAAATATCATTTACATTTATGTCAGGTCATATCCTCTTATTGACTATTGAAGTAAATGAGTAGCATTTACTCAGACACTCCATTTCCTGCAGGGCCTTCATGAACAATATAGGTTAATTAATTCTCATGAGACTTGTACCGGTCTATGATGACTATGTGATGAATGTAACGGCAGGATAAAAAAAGATTAGATATGAGCAGCACCAGCAACAGAAGCATCATTGGAAGCAACATCGACAATAATACTCTAATAATGATATATGTAGGATCATCTTATTTAGAATAAATGCAGTTACACATCCTTCAGAGATGCTGAGGGTGCTACAACAACCCGCCACCCAGCATTTGGTGAGGGGTATTATGTATATTGGGTTTTTTCATCTGTCATGTTACACCCCACCTCTCCCGGTCCCTGTCATCTTGTAATCTATTGTTTTAATTATTGTGAGCAGTACAAGCTTTCCATATGGGTTCCTATAATATTTTGTAATGTATCTTGTAGTAATTTGTCAGTATGCTTATTGATCTATTGTGGCAGGAAGCTTTGGACTGGATTCAGACAGCCTCTCTAGCGTGAACAAAATATAATTCAAATGCAGCTTTAACCCATCAGCAGCACTTCAAAAATTGTTCATGAGTGACGATGAGTAAAGTAGCCTATGTTCACTGGCTGTGCTGTCACAGTGTTTGGCAGACAAAACATCATATACAGTAGCGCTGTAGTCGAGATATTATTTACAATGTGCAACAAGATTATTAAAGTGGTTTGCACATAACTGCAATGCCATGATTGTATTGGCTAAATTACAATGGCATTGCATGCATAAATAAAAAAATTGAATATTTGACAAGAGACATGATTTAACAGCCTCTTACAATTCAATACATTTCTTTCTGAATCCTGAAAACTGTATAAAAAATGTAGATGGATGGATAAAATGTAGATATCTATGATAATTTCCACTAATTTCCCACTGCTGTTTTTAATTAACACAAAAAAAGGAAGAGGGAAAATCAAATGCCAAGAAGTTTCCTCTGCAGTCTGCATACAAGACTTTATTGGCATCAGTTCTTAAGCTTCTTTCTGCTTTTCCTTTCAGTTTCCAAACAAAAAAGGGAGATATTAATTTAACTCAACCATCATTTTAGGGAATTTCACTCAGATTTAATAAAGCTTATCTTTTGTGTGTATCAAGCACAACTAAGAACATCCAATGGAAATCTACTGTATTAAAACTGTCATAGGTGGTCTACATTTCAATGTTAGTTCTCCACATACATGCTTTCATCTTATATTCTTCAACAGGGTGAAGGAACCAAACACACTGGTTCTCGAGCGCCACCATCATGTCACCAGCGTGTTTGGTTCCTTCTCTTGGTCTCAGGTCATTAGAACTCAACTCAGCATCAGTCAAAGATTAAAGGAAATCTGGAAGGATACATATAACTATGTGGCAGAAAAAACATTGATTTCTTCTGCTTTTCTCTCCTGTTAATCACCTTGTGACCTCTTAGATGTATCTCTTGACCCTTGTTGGAGTCTTAGTTCAAACTGAAGCCATAAAGCACTTCATTACAGGCAAACAGACCTGTAATGAAGGTCACAACAATTTAATGAAATATGCAAGGGGTCATTAATTATTTCTCTCATCATATCTGCACTCACGATTTCACTTTTAAACCATTATATCAATCAATCAATCAATCAATCAATGTTTATTTATATAGCCCAATATCACAAATGTTACATTTGTCTCAGTGGTCTTCACAGTTTGTACAGAATATCAGTATGACAATACGACACCCTCTGTCCTTAGACCCTCACATCGTACAAGGAAAAACTTCTGGAGAAAACCCACAATTTAAAGGGAAAAATGGGAGAAACCTCAGGGAGAGCAACAGAGGAGGGATCCCCCTCCTAGGACGGACAGATGTGCAATAGATGCCGTGTGTAAATTGAAAAGATAATACATTTGCAACATAGGTAGTCCAAATGTTTGGAAATGCATGTGTGTATAATAGGAAGATGAATCCACAAGGATATCCATCCAGGACCTATGATCCAGGACCACAGCCACGACTCAAGATCCAGGGCTCGCGATGCAGGACACAGGACCGCAGGATCATCCATGACTCCGGATCCCGGCGTATATAGACACCAAAAAGAAAGACATTTGGGGAAGCTGGGTTAATCGGAACATGAGAGTACACAGGTATAGACAGAGAGAAGGAAGAAGTAAGATGTCCCCCGACAAACTAAGCCTATATCAGCAAAACTAGGGGCTGAATCTAATCAGCCCTAACTATAAGCTGTATCAAAAAGGAAGGTCTTAAGCGCACTCTTAAAAACGGATAGGGTGTCTGCCGCCCGAACACAAACTGGAAGCTGATTCCACAAATGTGGAGCTTGATAAGAAAAGGCTCTGGCTCCCATTGTACTTTTAGAGACTCGAGGAACAACCAACAACCCTGCATTCTTGGAACGCAATGCCCTAGTAGGACAGTAGGGTATAATGAGTTCTTTAAGGTAAGATGGCGCCTGCCCATCAAGGGCTTTGTAGGCGAGAAGAAGAATTTTAAATGATATCCTGTGTTCTATAGGGAGCCGGTGTAAGGCAGCCAGAACAGGAGTAATGTGGTCCCTTTTCCTAACTCTGGTTAGTACACGAGCTGCAGCATTTTGAATCAGCTGAAGCGACTTGACTGACTTCTTGGTACACACTGATAATAAGGAGTTACAATAATCCAGTCTTGAAGTAACAAATGCATGGACTAGTTTCTCTGCATCGTTTTGAGGCAAGATATGCCTGATTTTTGCAATGTTACGTAGATGGAAGTAGGCGGTCCTTGAAATTGATTTTATGTGGGCGTTAAAGGATAAATCCTGATCAAATATAACACCAAGATTCCGTACAGTCTCACTGGAGGCCAAATTAATGCCATCCATAGTTAGTATATCTTTAGAAAATTTGTTTTCGTAGATTCTTCGGGCCAAGTACAATAACTTCAGTTTTGGTCGTGTTTAACATCAAAAAGTTTAAGGTCATCCACATTGTTAAGTCCTTGAGGCAGTTTTGAATTTTATTTAGATGATTAATTTCATCAGGCTTGATTGATAAATATAGTTGAGTATCATCCGCATTAACAATGAAAGTTTACAGAATGATTCCTTATAATATAATATTGCCTAACGGAAGCATATATAATGTGAACAAAATAGGTCCGAGCACTGAGCCCTGTGGCACTCCATGGCTAACTTTGGTTTGCGTGGAAGATTCATCGTTGACACGTACAAACTGAGAGCGTTCAGATAGATAGGACCTAAACCAGCCTAAAGCAGTTCCCTGAATGCCAACTAAGTGCTCTAGTCTTTGCAATAAGATATCATGATCAATAGTATCAAATGCAGCACTGAGATCGAGCAAAACAAGAATAGAGACAAGTCCCTTGTCTGAGGCTATTAGAATGTCATTTGTGACTTTAACCAGAGCTGTCTCTGTGCTATGATGTGTTCTAAAGCCAGACTGAAAATCTTCAAATAAATCATTGTTTTTTAAGTAATCACACAGCTGTTTTGCGACCGCTTTCTCAAGAATCTTTGAGAGGAACGGAAAATTAGAAATAGGTCTGGATCGAGGTTGTGCTTTTTAAGAAGCGGTTTTATCACTGATACTTTGAATGATTGTGGAACATAGCCTGATAATAAAGACATATTCATAATATTTAATAAAGAAGTGCTAATTAATGGAAAAACTTCCTTCAACAGCTTAGTTGGAATTGGGTCTAACATGCACGTTGAGGGTTTAGAAGAGAGAATCATTGAATTTAATTGTTCAAGGTTTATGGCTGAAAAGCATTCTAGTTTACTATCTAGTGTAATATTATAACTTACGTTTCCGGGAGCTGTTGATAACACTATACTGGTCAAAGGCAAGAGGTCATTAATTTTGTTTCTAAGAGTAACAATTTTATCGTTAAAAAAGCACATATTATTCATTACTGCTGAGTGCTATGGGAATAGAAGGCTCAATCGAGCTGTGGCTCTCTGTCAGCCTGGCTACATTGCTGAAAAGAAATCTTGCATTATTCTTATTCTCATCTATTAATGAAGAGTAGTAAGCTGCTCTCGCTTTACGCAGTGCTTTCTTATATTCATTGAGAGTAATATGCCAAATTAAACGAGATTCTTCAAGTTTAGTGGAACGCCATATCCTTTCAAGTTGTCTCGACTTTTGTTTTATTTTGCGGGTTTTGGCATTATGCCATGGAGCTAATCTATGTTGTTTTATTTTCTTCTTTTTCAAAGGAGCAACATAGTCTAATTTTATTCGCAGCGCATATGAAGCTTAGCACAAGTTCAATAAGGAAGACCTAACACGAGTCACTTACATGTCACTCGATGGCTACCTTCCCCCCTCATTAAATATGAGGGCGTCACCCCTCAGCAGCCAATAGCTGCACATGCTAAATTCCTTAAATGCCTGCTCTTCCTCCCTGTCAGTTGTCATTTGCAGATGACCGCAAACAGTAGCAGTACTACAATACTCCTAATGAATGTTCTCTCAATTTTGGAATATGAGGAAATTACCTGCGTAGTCTCTCCCAGCATACACGCGGTTTGACTGGCAGATTTGCATAAACGGGATCTCATTGGCTGACGCTTCTGCCGAGGCGCCCAAAAAAAATAAAAAAAATAATTGAACATTGCTCAACTTTTGAAGCGAGCAACGCCAGCAACGCTCCACGTCGCTTCCCAAAATACAGTTCTGCTAAAAGTGACATCACCCTATTCAAAGTGAATGGGCAGGAGCGTTGGAAGCTTTAACGCACGCCACCGTGTGGACGGGCCGCCACAGTAGCACTGCGCCAGAAACCTCGTGGAGGGGGAAAGAAAAAATTAAAAAATTAATTGGAATATCACCCATCCACTCCCATTATCATCCCTCAGCTAGCAGCTGCGCTATCTACTCACCCAGATTCCGTGTTTGTTGACTATCTCCTGTCAGGGCTCTCCCAAGGCTTCAGGGTAGGGGTCCTCCCATCTGCCACAGTGACTTTCGTAGCAAGAAACTTACAGTCAGCCGCTAAAGAACCCAACATAGTTTCCCAGCTCATCGACAAAGAACTTCTCAAAGGATATATAATCGGCCCTTTTAGCTCCTCCCCCTTCTCAGTGTTCCGTTCAAATTCCATCGGAATAAGCCACACGTAAATAAAAGGCTGATTTTCGATCTGTCCGATCCCCGCTCCGGCTATTCGGCAGCGTCAATAGCATCATCCCTCCAGATCAGTTCTCCCTTCACCATGCCTCAGTGGATAATGCAATAAAGATGATCAAGTTCACAGGGCACGGAGCTCGGCTCTCCAAAGCGGACATTACCGATGCCTTCAAAATCATCCTCATTCATCCGTCTCAGTGGAATTCGTTCGGTATTAAGTGGGAGTCCAAACTCTATTTTCGCCGTTCGCAGAAGCAGCCCCTGCATCTTCAATTCCTTCTCGGAAGCGCTCTGCTGGATCCTGCTGAACATCGTCAGAATCCCCTCCGTCTTTCACCTACTGGACGACTCCTCCCCATAGTCCCGCCACAGAACAGCTCAGGGATCTCACTGGCCAAGCTTAAACACTGCTTCAGGAGTTAGGTGTCCCTCTCTCCAAAGAGAAAACGTTAGGTCCCGACACACGCTTAGAGTTCTTAGGCATCATCCTCGACTCCATAGACATGAAGGCGTCTCTCCCCTCCGACAAATTGCAGCGCATCCGGGACATCACCAAGTCATACTGCGAGCAACAAGTTATCACACAGTTGCTCTCCCTTCTCGGACACCTCAACTTCGCCATGCACGTCATCCCCCAGGGGCGCTCGTTCATCTCCCGCCTCCTGGACGCAGCATCAGCGGTCGACAAACTCCATGACTGCGTTTTCTTAGACGAAGGCTGCCGCTCAGACCTACGTTTCTGGTCCCTCCTGCTCGCCCACTGGAACGGAGTTACTTTCTTTTACGATGACCTCGTGCGTTCCTCTGACTCAATGAGGTTCTTCACGGATGCCGCCCAATCCGTGGGTTTTGGGGGTTTCTTCCAGGGAGAGTGGTTCGCAGGGTCATGGCCCCTGTCAATTTCCACCTCAAGCAAGTTCTCATTAAATCCGGCCTATCACCTATATCATACCCGGGACATTCCTTCAGGATAGGTGCAGCCACCTCTGCTGCTAATCAAGGTCTCTCTACCTCATCCCTACAACAACTAGGACGGTGGTCCTCCTCCGCCTTCACAACCTACATTCGCCCGGACATCAGCGCCGTACTGGCTTCCCAAAGATCTCTCAGACCCTAACTATGGTATCTATGCATATAACTGGTGGTGGCTCATAAACACATTCACAAGTATACATGTCTCACTAAGGTACCTGATATTCAAACTGCATTCCTGTCCTAATTCCGCGGGCCCCGCCCACAGGGAATAATGTCTCGTCTCACGCTGCAACTACATGTAACGGGCTTCATCTCCGGCACACAGGTATTTCATTCCCAGGCCTTGCTCAAACGTATCAGTGTAAAATGTATTTCCTGCAGTCAGGCGTGGACTCGGGCCACCGTACACCCCCGTGGCAGTTACAAAACAAAGAAAATAAAGAAAGAGTAAAGAAGGAAAAGAAAGAGATATCCTGTGAAGTCAGGTGTGGACTCAGGCCACCGTACACTCCGGTGTCAGTTACAAAACAAAGGAAAGAAAGAAAGAGAAAAGAGTAAAGAAAATATATATATATATATATATTTATATATATAGCCTGCGAAGTCAGGCGTGGCGGAAGGCCACCGTACACTTCGGTGTCGTAGCTTCGGGCTACCGTACACTTCGGTGTCGTGGACGTTGGGCCACCGTTACAAAACGAAACCGCTCGCTCCTCGGCGTAGTCAAGCCCTGCTGGCCAGGCATGCGACCCGCAGGTCGTTTTCAGGTAAGACCGGCACTGATTTCGGCAGTCAGAGTCTCAGCATGACCCGTAAGCTCCGGCAGTGATTCCGGCACTATGTCGCATATATATGTTAATCTATTATTTCCTTCCCAGATCACCAGTCACCCCACAAGGTAAGCAACTCAGTTCATCTCAGTATTTCATACTTCACTGGTTTTGGGGATTTCATCGGAGCGGTGCTTTCCCTCCTGAATGATTATCCTGCAAACCGGGGCCTAATCGCCAAACACCATTACATTCTCCTGTTGTATTATCATGGCAATCATTTATTCATATGACGTGTAAACAATAAATATGTAATTCTTACATCACGTCTCTCCGGTTTGAAATGAAGCTTAGCGCAAGTTCAATAAGGAAGACCTAACACGAGTCACTTACACGTCACTCGATGGCTCCCTTCCCCCCTCATTAAATATGAGGGCGTCACCCCTCAGCAGCCAATAGCTGCACATGCTAAATTCCTTAAATGCCTGCTCTTCCTCCCTGTCAGTTGTCATTTGCAGATGACCGCAACCCGCCTCCACCCCTCTCGCCTCCAGTCTCCTCCAGGACAAAGCTAAACCTTCCTTCTTCAGACCGGTCTCACCTACTCAGCACCACCACCAGTGTCTAGACCCCGGGGATTTCATCGGAGCAGTGCTTTCCCTCCTGAATGATTATCCTGCAAACCGGGGCCTATTCGCCAAACACCATTACATTCTCCTGTTGTATTATCATGGCAATAATTGTATTCATATGACGTGTAAACAATAAATATGTAATTCTTACATCACGTCTCTCCGGTTTGAACTATAGCACTATCAACAACATGATCAATTTGGGGTGGTGTGCATTTTGTATAAGTTTCCTCCCTTACATGCAGACATGCTATCGAGTTAAGTATTGGTGGAATCTCTTCCTTAAATTTGGCTATAGCACTAACAGATAGGTTTCTGCTGCAGGAGCTTTTGACTAATGCTTTGTAGTCTCGTAACAGTACTTCAAAAGTTACTAAGAAATGGTCAGATAAAGCAGGATTATGCGGTTCGACTAATAGTTGCTCAATTTCAATACCATAAATCAGAACAAGGTCGAGAGTGTGATTATAGCAGTGGGTTGGTTTATTTACACTGACAGAAACCAACAGAATCTAATATAGAGTTAAATGCAACAATATGATTGTTGATATGGCTGGGTGGAGTGGCCTCATTTATGCTGACATATTCTTCATGTCTCAACCAAGTTTCAGTGAGACAGCATATATCAATATTATAATCTGATATTAAATCATTTACCAATATTGCTTTAGATGCTAAAGATCTTATGTTTAAGAGACCACATTTAATCTTCCTGTTTTGTTGCACTGTAGTAGTTGTTACATTTACTTTTATTAGGTTATTATGTATGACACCTCTATTAGGTTTTACCTTAACTTGTCCTTGGGCAGACACACACACCGCTAATATTGGGTATTTTATTGGATTCGGGATTCCTATGGATGACTGCCTAGGAGAGAGCGCAGAGAAGCGTGTAAGACTGCGCCTCCGCCTCCTGGTCTCAACTCCAGTTTGTCATGGACAGTGGTGTTTCTATATGTACAAAAGTGGTGGGTCACAAAAAAACTCAGATGTCTATATATAAGCTTCTGCAGAGAGGTTCATGGCTGGTGAGGCACTGGCACTGACTCTTCAGGTTTACAAATATATTAAATCAAAATATAATATTATTTTCAAAAGCTTTTTTTGTCTGATGCTTCAATTACTTTTAAACAGACAGTTAAACAGAAGGATACCCAAAAAAAAATAATGTTATCATTTAAATATTGAATTGTTCTCTCTTAGTAAGATCCCATTTTCAATTGCAGTCTTACCTTGACATGAAGATGAAGTCCATTTGCCTATCCTTCTGGACAAACATCTCTATTACTTTTTTGTAAAAGTCCTCCTTATCTTCTTGTAGTTTCAAAAGTCTATCATAAATCTAATCTAATCAATAGTTTTATGATTCGAAAATGATAAAAGTAGGGTAGACATGTGGATATTATCCGGCTGAACAAAATGTACATTTATCTAACAGCTACGTTTCCCACAGATCTTATTTTGAGCTATTTTCTAAAATTCTATGGAGAAATCTCGTTGCTTTTTTGTGGAGGGAAGCCATGCGCAGCTTACTTCCTGGTTTTAGGACGCCTCACTGCAGCTCTCTCTCCTCCTCTTCACACACCACACTTTTCGCGGCACACGTACTTACAGCCAATCAGCTCTGAATTATGTGAGATGACGTATGGTGGGGATGGCAGCACTTTGCCCCTATGGTCATTATTTGTTGCCACACACATTAAATAGGAAAATACTCTGAGCATGCGCAGTGTAGTTTTTGCAGTCACCGTTCACTTAGACAGTCAGAGGGAGGGGCAGGATCAGGTTTTGTCCCACATGGCTCTAAACAGCTCAATAGGCACACACTGTAGACACTAATTAGAAGAACACATACTAAAACAGCAATGTACAGACGAATCAGATGATTAAACATGATCTTAAAATATATTTTATAATTTATTTTTTGCATTTCGTTGTAATCATTATTGTAATACTTTCTGCTGACACTAGGTGGGGCTGTGCCCCACCTGTCCCTAATGACCAGTCGCCACTGGTCATGGATGAAGTCCACAAAGCCCTGAAATGTTTGCCGAAATGAGATTTGCAACTTCCAAAGGATGAATGCCGTCTCTCTTAATCAGACCATGTTTATATATATAGCAGTGATATTTTCCCTATCCACTTATAAAAACTAACAGTAACTCTATAATCGATTTAGATTTGCATTCCAACCCCCATTAAGCAGATCACCATCAAACTGTAACGCCCACTGATGTGTGAAAGATGATTGGAAGAAAGTGCTTTTGATGTTTTCAGCTCCATGCAGATAACATTGCATGCGGTGATCAAGCGGATGGAGTGTGAGTGAGACTGACTCCTGTAACTCAATATATGCAAATGTCATCCAGGCAAGGTTCACTTGTAGCGATTATCCATGAACAAGATCTGTGATTAAGCCCGCACGCCGCAGTGTACATTGATTGAAAGAGCACGATTCCCAACGACCCCTGTCTCACGCTATAGTTTTTTTACCTAATCAGTGACTACTTCAGGAAGCATAGTGGTTATTTTTCCACTGTGCTTGATGTTTCTTGTCATAATGACTCAAGCTTCGAATAGGTGCTTTGTATACCCTAATAAGAGCATGCCTTGTAATCATCAACATTTAAATATGGAGTAAATCCT
This sequence comes from Pseudochaenichthys georgianus, assembly GCF_902827115.2. NCBI lineage: Eukaryota > Metazoa > Chordata > Actinopteri > Perciformes > Channichthyidae > Pseudochaenichthys > Pseudochaenichthys georgianus. Next base: position 36,507,559 of record NC_047518.2, on the reverse strand, counting down.
GCAATAAATGCCATATTTCTATGCTTATCATCAAACTCACAACACCTTCCTGGTTCCATCATCATGTTATCTCATGAGATGTATCCTCAAGGTCTATTTAATCCTCTCCGGAAAATTGGTTTCATATCACTTAGGATATCAAGCAATTCCAGAGGGAAGAAAGTGTTAGAATTAGAGACTTGTTGGTATAAAACTGCACGTTGTTGTGCTACATTATCTGATAAACGACTGAAATAATTGAGTTCTTGTTGCAACATTTTAATTGAACTGAATCTGGTGTCGGCATGTTTCACAACGTGAGCTGCATATTAAAAACTGATTACAATGACGATTGTTTTTCTTCAAAGAGAACAATATTTCTAAGATGTTGCTTCCTGTTAAAAAATATATAGATTTATATTTTCATGTGGTGGTCAAACCTGGTAGTGAAGCAATCTCACCTCGACGTGTTCCTTGACTCAAGTGTGACAAGAGGGACTTGCCCAACATGAAGCTGTGAGTGACATGCTGCTGGTTGGTGTGTGCTTCACTTCACACTCGTCTGCCCCCACGATGATGGACAGCGCACACACACATTTGTCTCCTCAGGGAGAGCTGTTTCAGGCGTAGGCCATTGAAAACATAAATGATCCACAGTGCCCGAGGAATACGTTACACTGTGTTCATTCATTTATGTTGTCTTCGCTATACCTCTGCTATTCCCTTTCTTCAAAAAATAAAAAGAGCTCTATGAGCGGTCAGAAAAATCAACGCGCATCCACATTAATAATCAGAGACCGCCGTTTATTTACTGACAAAATATTAAACTAAACTCTTAAGAAAAGATTCGAAGCCATACGGCGTATATCGTGCGGTTAATAAATGGTTTGCCTTCCACTCATAATGAGCACCTGTCACCTGTCGTCTATTAAAGGGCCAAAACCACGCCTATGTGACGTCACCATAATAATACATTGATAGTCGGCATCAATCAAAACAATAATACATTATAAATAATAAAACATCATATACCATACATTGATAATATTATCATATGATAGAAATGCAAAAATGGCTTCAACAAGCTCATCTAGCTCTCCGCTTTGCTGCATATTATTTTTAAATTCCTTATCAACCAAAAGGATAATCCCTCACTTACATCCACAAACACCATGGTGTGAGTTCATCTCAGTTTAATAAACATGTTTCCATGATTTAGGGAAGCTAGTCTTCGTACCAAGCCAGAGTTAATGTAATCGTTCAAGACTCCAGCGGAGACATTAATGCAGCGGAGCGTTTGCACTTTGTAACATAATTAAAAGTTGTCCAGGGGTAGGGACTGCTGCAGGGTGCAATAACTCATACATGCCAATGTGATAACATGAACGTCTGCGGATCACTGTATTGTGCACAAATGCATACACGTTTCAAATTAGTGAGACACTTTCTTTCACAGGTTGTCTGAATGTGTGTATGTGCGTGTCAGAGGGTTTAAACACACACACACACACACACACACACACACACACACACACACACACACACACACACACACACACACACACACACACACACACACACACACACACACACACACACACACACACACACACACACACACACACACACACACACACACACACACACACACACACACACACACACACACACACACACACACACACACACACACACACACACACACACACACACAGCTACAGTATTACAAACACACAAACATGAAAACACACATTGATGAATGCAGACTATAAACTGCCATTCTGTGTGACCTGCCATGGATGTGTGCAGTGCTCTTTGACCGATGCAACCAACTAATGTCAAACAGTCATAAGGATTACTGCAAATGCGTCAAACCTCAAGGTTTCTATCGCCACACAAAATGTATTCACTATCTTCATCCTTGTTTCAAAACAAGTGAAGAGCTGATGTCTAACATTCAAGTTCAATCAATAAGGAACACATATACAAAAACGCTGATACTCAGGGATTGCATGATCTGCAAACACCTGCGCTTTCATGATATCCATTTTATGTTGCTGCAGATTTTTTAATGGGCCATTTATTTGGCAGACACAAGGTGGAAATGCATTCGAAACCATTTATATAGTTTTGAAGCCGCTAAGCTTGTCTGGGTTCGATGCTGCATATAATGAATTTCTCATTGTTTGTGTTAGACAGGGTCGTTGAGGTTAATTGAGTCTTACTTCAAAATTCTGGCATGAAGCCACACGTGCAGTCCTTACTGTATATTAATTTTAATTAACATGAAAAAGATTCTGTAGCCAGCCTTGCCAAGCCTAATGATGGGAAAACGCAGTGTAAACAACAACAAAGGCTCGCCCTGTTCAACTGCCGCGCGATATTAGCCGACATAGCATCTAATCGTACAGTGGCTGTCACCGCTGCTCCCTTTCCGTCGCTGATAGATCGGCTACTCGAGTGAGAGGGTGAAGATAACCTCCGAAACAAAGCCTTGTGGGTATTGGCTGCTGGAGTATTTGCGAGGCATGTCATGATACCGGCCTCTCACTCCGCCTCACTTTGAAGCACTGAAATAACTCTCTGGAGATGGTAAACATACTTTAAGGATGCTTCACTGATGGCCTTCCCATAGTTCTAAAATAAAAACACATAAGTATGTCTTTACAAGGATTCATATTGTGAAATCTTCCAGACACTTTGCATCATGAAGTAAATCTGCATAAACACTAAGCTTTGTTCAGTAAAAGAAAATAAACAAACCAGTGGCGAAGACATCAGGGTTTTATGCAATTGTCATTTCATTTCATTTCATTTCAAACCTTTATTTAACCAGATTGGTCCCATTGAGATCATAGATCTCTTTTTCAAGGGAGACCTGCTGGTAGTCTTAAGCATTTTTAAATGTCCATTAACCGCTATGTACAGGAGTATTTACAATCTAAAATTCCATTCAGACCAGAATTTTGCAAAGTAATCAGACGCAGTAAACACAGTAGCAACTATGTTCACTGCCGCCTACAAACCAGATACAACTAATCTGCTTTTACAGGTATGGCTGTCATTCAAATCAGTGATCGTACATGTGAGCAGTACAAGACAGAGGCGTTTGAAGATTAATGTGCACACATACAATGACACCAAAATAATAAATTAATGGGAGCTTAATGAATGCTGTGTAGACTAAAACATGAAGCTACATAATTGTAATCTTGACAAGTGTTTCAGTAATCCTTCAGTCTTGCTCAGTATATTTGAAACAGTAGGCTGGAAAATGTTATTCAAAGTCCCTACGGCTCAAGCTTACTAACTTTGAGGACTGGCAGCTTTTCTTTGTCTGATGAAGAAAATACATTGAGTGTTGGTCGACAACAAAAGATGCTATGCATTAATCAAGAAAATAATCAGGCCATTTCCCAACAATGTAAATATTTGTTTGTGGCGTAGATATAGTATGTCCATGCAAATGAGCAGTGGCGAACCATCAGGGCCTTCAAGGTATTCAGAGAATACCCTGGAACACTCAGATAAAACAAACAAAAAATCGATTTAATTATATAAATAAAATGTAATAAAATGTATATAAAATGAATAAATGAGAATCTTATCTGTGTTGTTGATCTGTAATTTTTTTAAAGTTACATTTTTATTTTTTTTAGATGTTATTAATAACTGCATATCTATCAATATATGTGTCATTTGATGCCAATCTTTTAATTTTTTGTTTTTCATTTATTAATATTTTATTTTTTTGTTTTTAAATCACACGACCGCCCTTCAAGCCAATCAGAATCGAGCTGCCGCTTCTGAGAGTGAAACTGAGTATCTGCTCAGCTTTTGGAGCAAGTGAGAGCTAGTAAATATTTCGCTCTGCAGCTGGATGAGAGCACGGATGTATCAAATATTGTTGTTTATATATATGAATATAAATATGTTTATTGTTAATATTACTGTTGAATATTATATATCAATCAATCAATCAATCAATGTTTATTTATATAGCCCAATATCACAAATGTTACATTTGTCTCAGTGGTCTTCACAGTGTGTACAGAATATCAGTATGACAATACGACACCCTCTGTCCTTAGACCCTCACATCGTACAAGGAAAAACTTCCAAAGAAAACCCAGTTTAAAGGGAAAAATGGGAGAAACCTCAGGGAGAGCAACAGAGGAGGGATCCCTCTCCCAGGACGGACAGACGTGCAATAGATGCCGTGTGTAAATTGAAAAGATAATACATTTGCAACATAGGTAGTCCAAATGTTTGGAAATGCATGTGTGTATAATAGGAAGATGAATCCACGAGGATATCCATCCAGGACCTATGATCCAGGACCACAGCCACGACTCAAGATCCAGCGCTCGCGATCCAGGACACAGGACCGCAGGATCATCCATGACTCCGGATCCCAGCGTATATAGACACCAAAAAGAAAGACATTTGGGGAAGCTGGGTTAATCGGAACATGAGAGTACACAGGTACAGACAGAGAGAAGGAAGAAGTAAGATGTCCCCCGACAAACTAAGCCTATATCAGCAAAACTAGGGGCTGAATCTAATCAGCCCTAACTATAAGCTTTATCAAAAAGGAAGGTCTTAAGCGCACTCTTAAAAACGGATAGGGTGTCTGCCGCCCGAACACAAACTGGAAGCTGATTCCACAAATGTGGAGCTTGATAAGAAAAGGCTCTGGCTCCCATTGTACTTTTAAAGATTCTAGGAACAACCAACAACCCTGCATTCTTGGAACGCAATGCCCTAGTAGGACAGTAGGGTATAATGAGTTCTTTAAGGTAAGATGGCGCCTGCCCATTAAGGGCTTTGTAGGCGAGAAGAAGAATTTTAAATTCTATCCTGTGTTCTATAGGGAGCCAGTGTAAGGCAGCCAGAACAGGAGTAATGTGGTCCCTTTTCCTAACTCTGGTTAGTACACGAGCCGCAGCATTTTGAATCAGCTGAAGCGACTTGATTGACTTCTTGGTACTCCCTGATAATAAAGAGTTACAATAATCCAGCCTAGAAGTAACAAATGCATGGACTAGTTTCTCTGCATCGTTTTGAGGCAAGATATGCCTGATTTTTGCAATGTTACGTAGATGGAAGTAGGCGGTCCTTGAAATTGATTTTATGTGGGCGTTAAAGGATAAATCCTGATCAAATATAACACCAAGATTCCTTACAGTCTCACTGGAGGCCAAATTAATGCCATCCATAGTTAGTATGTCTTTAGATAATTTGTTTCGTAGATTCTTCGGGCCAAGTACAATAACTTCAGTTTTGGTCGTGTTTAACATCAAAAAGTTTAAGGTCATCCACGTTTTTAAGTCCTTAAGGCAGTCTTGAATTTTATTTAGATGATTAATTTCATCAGGCTTGATTGATAAATATAGTTGAGTATCATCCGCATAACAATGAAAGTTTACAGAATGATTCCTTATAATATTGCCTAACGGAAGCATATATAATGTGAACAAAATAGGTCCGAGCACTGAGCCCTGTGGCACTCCATGGCTAACTTTGGTTTGCGTGGAAGATTCATCGTTAACACGTACAAACTGAGAGCGTTCAGATAGATAGGACCTAAACCAGCCTAAAGCAGTTCCCTGTATGCCAACTAAGTGCTCTAGTCTTTGCAATAGGATATCATGGTCGATAGTATCAAATGCAGCACTAAGATCGAGCAAAACAAGAATAGAGACAAGTCCCTTGTCTGAGGCTATTAGAATATCATTTGTGACTTTGACCAGAGCTGTCTCTGTGCTATGATGTGTTCTAAAGCCAGACTGAAAATCTTCAAATAAATCATTGTTTTTTAAGTAATCACACAACTGTTTTGCGACCGCTTTCTCAAGAATTTTTGAGAGGAACGGAAGATTAGAAATAGGTCTATAGTTGGCTAAAACCTCTGGATCGAGGTTGTGCTTTTTAAGAAGCGGTTTTATCACTGCTACTTTGAATGATTGTGGAACATAGCCTGATAATAAAGACATATTCATAATATTTAATAAAGAAGTGCTAATTAATGGAAAAACTTCCTTCAACAGCTTAGTTGGAATTGGGTCTAACATGCACGTTGATGGTTTAGAAGAGAGAATCATTGAATGTAATTGTTCAAGGTTTATGGCTGAAAAGCATTCTAGTTTACTATCTAGTGTAATATTAGAACTTACGATTCCGGGAGCTGTTGATAACACTATACTGGTCGAAGGCAAGAGGTCATTAATTTTGTTTCTAAGAGTAACAATTTTATCGTTAAAAAAGCACATAAAATCATTACTACCGAGTGCTATGGGAATAGAAGGCTCAATCGAGCTGTGGCTCTCTGTCAGCCTGGCTACAGTGCTGAAAAGAAATCTTGCATTATTCTTATTCTCATCTATTAATGAAGAGTAGTAGGCTGCTCTCGCTTTACGCAGTGCTTTCTTATATTCATTGAGAGTAATATGCCAAATTAAACGAGATTCTTCAAGTTTAGTGGAACGCCATATCCTTTCAAGTTGTCTAGACTTTTGCTTTATTTTGCGGGTTTCGGCATTATGCCATGGAGCTAATCTATGTTGTTTTATTTTCTTCTTTTTCAAAGGAGCAACAGAGTCTAATTTTATTCGCAGCGCATCTATAGCACTATCAACAACATGATCAATTTGGGGTGGTGTACATTTTGTATAAGTTTCCTCCCCTACATGCAGACATGCTATCGAGTTAAGTATTGGTGGAATCTCTTCCTTAAATGTGGCTATAGCACTAACAGATAGGTTTCTGCTGCAAGAGCTTTTGACTAATGCTTTGTAGTCTAGTAACAGTACTTCAAAAGTTACTAAGAAATGGTCGGATAAAGCAGGATTATGCGGTTCGACTAATAGTTGCTCAATTTCAATACCATAAGTCAGAACAAGGTCGAGAGTGTGATTATAACAGTGGGTTGGTTTATTTACACTCTGACAGAAACCAACAGAATCTAATATAGAGTTAAATGCAACAGTAAGGCTATTTTTATCATCGTCAACATGAATATTAAAGTCAACCTACGATAATTACTTTGTCTGTTTTAAGAACCAAAGTTGATAAAAACTCAGAGAATTCTGATAAGAATTCTGAATAAGGACCTGGTGCACGGTACACTGTAACAAATAAGATTGGCTGCAAAGTTTTCCAGGTCGGATGCGTAAGACTAAAAACGAGGCTTTCAAAAGAGGTATAATTACATTTTGGTTTAGTATTGATAAGTAAACTTGAGTCAAAGATTGCTGCAACTCCACCTCCTCGGCCTGTGCCTCGAGCAATATGAGTGTTGACATGGCTGGGTGGAGTGGCCTCATTTATGCTGACATATTCTTCATGTCTCAACCAAGTTTCAGTGAGACAGCATATATCAATATTATAATCTGATATTAAATCATTTACCAATATTGCTTTAGATGCTAGAGATCTTATGTTTAAGAGACCACATTTAATCTTCCTGTTTTGTTGCACTGTAGTAGTTGTTACATTTACTTTTATTAGGTTATTATGTATGACACCTCTATTAGGTTTTACCTTAAATTGTCCTTGGGCAGACACACACACCGCTAATATTGGGTATTTTATTGGGTTCGGGATTCCTATGGGTGACTGCCTAGGAGAGAGCGCAGAGAAGCGTGTAAGACTGCGACTCTGCCTCCTGGTCTCAACTCCAGTTTGTCATGGATTACGTCCACAAAGCCCTGAAATGTTTGCCGAAATGAGATCTGCACCTTTCAAAGTAGGGTGAATGCCGTCTCTCTTAATCAGACCAGGTTTTCCCCAGAAGGCTGTCCAATTATTTACGAAGCCCACATTGTTTGCTGGGCACCACCAAGACAACCAGCGCTGAAATGATGACATGCGGCTATACATGTCATCATTGATCAGATTGGGGAGGGGACCAGAGAAGATTACGGTGTCCGACATTGTTTTAGCATAACTACACACCGACTCCACATTAAGTTTGGTGCATTCTGATTGGCGTAAACGAACATCATTACCACCGACGTGAATAACAATCCTACTGTATTTACGTTTATCTTTAGCCAGCAGTTTAAGATGCGCCTCAACGTCGCCCGCTCTGGCCCCCGGAAGGCATGTGACTGTGGAGGCTTCGATCTCTAAATTCACGTGTCTCATAATAGAGCTACCAATAACCAGAGTTGGCTTCTCAGCGGGTGTCTCGCTGAGTGGGGAATATCTGTTAGATACGTGAACGGGTTGGTGGGGACCTGCGGGTTTCGCGTTATGCCCCTTCTGAACAGTCACCCAGCCTCCCTGCTGCTCGAGAGTTGCCGGGGGACGGCTAAGAGGAGCTACATTTTGCCGGTCCGCACATGCTAACATGGGCTTTACTTTAGCTGAGTTACTTTCTAAGATGCGGAGCCGGGCTTCTATGGCTATGATTCCCGCCTCCAACCTAACAACTATACTACATTTAACACATGTATCCTTACCAGTAAGGGAGGCCGGGAAGTAACATATATGTTAATTGTTCATATTACTGTTCAAAATTATATAATATTAATCACTTTAAAAATGCTTTAAAAATATATTTACAGTTGATATTAAGAACGACAGTGTAGACACACAGGATGACATTCATCACTGGATATCGAACCCAGGATTTCATGTGCGCCTTGCAGTAAACCACTATACTACAGGGACACCTTGCTTTCCTAACATTTGATCAGTGTATTTTTAAAGTCTAAATGTGTAGATCTTCCGAGCACATGCTAATTTCATGTTTAACTTCGGCAGTGGCTCAGTAAGTAGGGGCTTGGACTGTGAGCCGTAGGGTCGCTGGTTCAAGTCCCCGACCAGACCTAAAAATGGAATGTGGACTGCTACTTGGAGAGGTCCCAGTTCATCCCCTGCCCTGCCGTGGTGCCCTTGAGCAAGGCACCGGACACCCCCCTTCCCCCCTCACTCCCATTGCTCCCCAGGCGCTGTACAATAGCTGCCCACTGCTCCTAGTACTAGACTCCTGGCACTAGGATGGGTTAAAAGCAGAGAACACATTTCCCTGTGTGTGCTGTGCTCTGCAAGTGTTTGTTTGTAAACCAGGTGAAAGCCCCTTGAGATCAAAAGATCTCTTTTTCAAGGGTGACCTTCAGGACATTAGTTACACATGTAACATAAAAACAACAGAACAACAATAAGGATTACATACAACATAATGTACAGGGTACAGTTTACAAACTCTATTTACAGTGACAGGTACCATGAGTATCAAACAGCATGTCACCCAGCCGAGTTTTAAAATGATGCAGGGGAACCAAAGTGCTCAGTTTTAAACATGTTTGCAGACTGTTCCAATTTAGTGGAGCTGCACATCTAAAAGATTTCTTCCCTAAGACAGTCCTAGCACTTGGCACATTTAATAAAACAACATCATGAGATCTCAGGCAAAAAGTACTTTCAATTTGTCGAGAGATCAGAGAGCAGATATAAAAAGGTAGTTTACCCAACATGGCTTTATAAATGAACATGTACCAATGACTGAGCCTCCGTACAGTTAGTGAAGGCAGACCTGCCTTGGCATACAGGGTACAGTGACGTGTAAGTGCTTTACAGTTAGTAACCAATCTCAGGGCACTGTGATAGGCGGCATCTAACTTTTCCAGACAATTGGCAGGTGCATTCATATAGATCAAATCACCATAGTCCAGCACAGGTAAAAAGGTCACAGTGACTAGCCTTTTCCTGGCCTCAAGCGAGAAACAGGACTTGTTCCTGTAGAAGAAACCTAGTCTAACCCTCAGCTTTTTAAGCAGATTAATGACCTGCATTTGAAAAGTAAGACAATCATCAAGCCAGATACCTAGGTATTTATAACAGGTAACCACTTTGAGTACTTGTCCTTGCATAGTAACAATATCCAAAGCAATGTTTGTAGTCTTTTTAGCTTTAGAAAAGAGCATTACCTTGGTTTTATCAACATTTAAAAGAAGCTTTAGTTCAGAGAGCTTAGTCTGAATAATGTTAAAAACAGCCTGTAATTTAACACCAGCCTCCTTAATGGAGGGACCTGCACAGTACATCACGGTATCGTCCGCATAAAAATGTAAAGTAGCTTCATCCACATTTTCACCTAAACTGTTGATATATATAGAGAATAAAAGTGGACCTAAAACAGAACCTTGAGGAACACCATTAGCAATGTTTAACCATTCAGAAGACAGCCCATCAAAGTGAACACATTGGGACCTTTCAGAGAGGTAGTTCACAAACCACCCCACTGCAAGGCTGGACATGCCAATACTAGCCTCTGCTTTAAGATGTGATGATCGACGGTATCAAACACTTTTGAAAGGTCAATAAATAGAGCTGCACAACTCTGCTCTTGTAAAGGTCTTTAACGACATCCACTTAAACACAGACAGTGGCAGAACTTCAGTGTATTATTCGATCTCAGTGCTGCGTTTGACACTGTTGACCACAGCATATTACTAGACCGACTGGAAAACTGGGTGGGACTTTCGGAAACAGTTCTAAATTGGTTTAAATCCTACTTAAAGGACAGAAACAACTTTGTTTCTATCGGTAAATACACATCTGAGTTGACAAATATGACATGTGGGGTTCCTCAAGGCTCCATCTTGGGGCCTCTTCTCTTTAACATCTACATGCTACCACTGGCTCAGATAATGAAGAACAACAAAATAAGTTACCATAGCTATGCAGATGACACACAAATTTACGTAACAATTTCACCAGGAGACTATGCTCCAATTCAAACACTGAGTAAGTGCATTGAACAAATCAATGACTGGATGTGTCAGAACTTTCTCCAATTAAACAAAGATAAAACTGAGGTAATGGTTTTTGGAGCCAAGGCAGAACGTTTAAAAGTTAGCGCTGAGCTTCAGTGTGCAATGTTCAAACCAACAGATAAAGCCAGAAATCTAGGTGTAGTCATGGACTCTGACCTGAGTTTCAACAGTCACATTAAAACAGTTACTAAATCAGCCTACTATCACCTAAAGAACATATCTAGGATTAAAAGACTAATGTCACAGCAGGATTTGGAAAAACTTGTCCATGCCTTTATCTTCAGTAGACTCGACTACTGCAATGGTGTCTTCACAGGTCTCACTAAAAAATCTATTAGGAAGCTGCAGCTAATTCAGAACGCCGCTGCTCGAGTCCTCACTAACACTAAGAAAGTGGATCACATCACTCCTGTTCTGAAGTCTTTACACTGGCTTCCTGTGTGTCAAAGAATAGATTTCAAAATACTGCTGCTGGTTTATAAAGCACTGAATGGTTTAGGCCCAAAATACATTACTGACCTCCTGCTAAACTATGAACCATCCAGATCTCTCAGGTCTTCAGGGACTGGTCAGCTTTCTGTCCCCAGAGTCAGAACTAAACATGGTAAAGCAGCGTTCAGTTATTATGCTCCAAATATCTGGAACAAACTCCCAGAAACCTGCAGGTCCGCTGCAACTCTGACTACTTTTAAATCCAGGCTGAAGACTTTTCTTTTTGTCGCTGCTTTTATTTGAACTATTCATATCTTAAACTGCACTGTAACTTTTATCCATGTACTTTTTCTTGTAATGTTTAATTGAACTATTTATATTTTAGACTGCACTGTAACTTTTATCCATGTATTTTTTTCTTAATGTTTATTTGCTTAATGTCTTTCATTTTTTTTTTTTTTTTGTAAAGCACTTTGAATTGCCTTGCGTTGAAAAGTGCTCTATAAATAAACTTGCCTTGCCTTGCCTTGCCTTGCCTTGCTTATTATCTAAAATACTCGCCACATCATTCACCACTTTCATTGTCGCAGTGATGGTGCTATGTTGCTTTCTGAATCCTGACTGATGTTTAGACAGGATATCATTTTTACATAAAAACTCCTTTACCTGTTCACTCACTAGGCATTCGAGCACCTTCGCCAGAACTGACAATTTTGAGATTGGACTATAGTTATTTAAAATAGTTGCCTCCCCTCCTTTTAGCAAAGGCAAGACATACGCAGACTTCCATACTTTTGGAATTGTATTTGTGCTGAGGGAGAGGTTAAAAAGAGAAGTAAGAGGTGGAGCAATAAAATCTGCAGCTATCTTTAAAAAGAAAGGTTCTACATTGTCCGGGCCAGCCGGTTTCTTAGGATCTAGCTTGGTTAAAGCTTCATGAACAGCATCAACAGTAAAAGGAGTAAAACTGAAAGGGTTTTCCAGACCACGTTGTTCAGAGTCACGGATTGGGGTGTTCACAGCAGCAGAGTTAGTGACAGAATGAAACAGAGAACCACAGGACACAAAATGCTCATTAAAGCAATTTAGCATAGTGGCCCTGTCCGATATAGTGCCAGATGCTGTGGTAATGCACGGAGGTAGCTCATTACGGATATCACCGGTGGATATCGATTTTATGGCTTTCCAACATTACCTAGGATTATTTAGGTTTTCTGTGGTAACTGACAGATAGTACTTTGATTTAGCACTTTTGACATGTGAAGTGAAGCTATTCCTTAGCTGCCTAAAATGCAGCCATTCTACCTCTGAGCCTGATTTCCTAGCCTTTGCCCAGGCCTTGTTTCTCTCATGCAGGAGACTGGACAGTTCAGCAGAAAGCCAAGGATTGTCTCGTGCCTTTACTCTAAATTGACGCAGGGGTGCATGTCTATCAATGATCTCCATAAAACCAAGATAAAAATAAGACCACGCAGTTTCTACATCAGCACACAGATCGATTTTTCCCCAATCAAACCATTTTGGTGTGACCATTAAAGAGGGTTTCATCCCCCCCAATATTACTTCCCATGATGTTGGATATTTGAGATCAAAGACAATAGAAACAAAATAATCATGCCCTCAACCTAAGACATCAACATATCCAAAGCTTGAAAATAACTATGCAAATGCTATAGCCTCAGAATATGGCAAAAAACATGTCAGTGACAACATTGTGATGACAGCCTGGCTGTAGGTATTGACCTGTGTTACATGCGGGGCACGCAGGGTCAAGTGTAATCACAGAGTTTTAGGTGAAATTTAATGAGTCGTTGATTTCGCACCATAGGTTCTTCAATAGAAGTGTTCAAGTGTGATTTTATTTCCCCAGTTCCCTCCTTGACCTTAGAGGTCTGCTTGAACGTCAAGGACCAGTCACTCACGAGCAGAGCGGCAGGATTGTGTTGCAGCGGGAGAATTGTTTTTTTATTTGACAGGCTCATACAAGCATCTTTGTAACCATGACATTCATCATGTTTTTCATAGAAACATCTGTTCACTTAATCTCCAAATATAGACGTGTTGACTTAAAGGTCATGAAAGTGTGGTTGGGTTTTTTATTTTTTTAATACATGGACACAATCTGCTCCACAGTTTTGAGCTATTTATTGAAGATAGATGACGGGGATGATAAAGATGATAACACTAATAAATCAATTGATAAATCAGATTGGGTCAGGAATCTATTATTACTCTGTGCCTTTCTCATCTATAACCAGTGGCTGAACCCCGCCAGCAGTCATTTCCCATCTCACAGACTGTCTGGATGACTGATCAGGGTTGTGATTGTCTCCCCGCTCCCCAACACCAGCGCTACATACGTCAGCAGCAGCACATACATCTTGAGCAGTCTCTAACTCTAAGCCAGGGCAGTATAGAGCCTGGGTAAACGTTGCAATCAGCGCCAGAATTGGGCCAATTCCTCATAACCTTGTCTGCACGTGGCACCTTGCCTTGAATCATAAGAGCGTGAGGCTGCAGCAAGTGTTCAATCTGTCAGCAAAGCAGCTATATTGCCCCAGTAGTTGATGAGGGTAAATCGACATTTAATTATTTGTCTGCCCACAAAAGGCTGCATGGTTATCGTCAAACTGATGTAATGGAGGCGCCATAAACCCTGTCATGGCAGCAATATGTACAAACAGCAGCTGTATGACATTGCATCTTTTTGCGTAAAATATGTGCTCTGCCGGAAAGCGGACCTTTGAACCAAGCTCTTTGAATGTTTTAATGGGAAGACACACAGACATTGCAAAGAAAAACACATATGCAATATTTATTCCCAAACATCAAGGTTTTATGCTTTAAAAAAATGTTTTTGATTCGTCATTATCTTTTCTTTAAAGAAATCGATGCAACTCCCTGGTAGTCTGAAAAGTTGACTGTGCCTTTTTGATGAATTAATCATCTTTTCTTTAACAAAGATAAAGCATCACAATCAAAAGGACTTTAAAAAAGACACTTAATTTATAACCACACACTTAGACTTAGAAAGGAGTTCCTATTATTGAACCATTGTCGCCGGAAGATTCGATCTTCAGCATTATGTTCAGTCTTTATGTTTCTCTTGAACAGAAAAGCAAAATCAATTGTGAGAACGCTTCACATGACTCATTTTTTAGGCTCAATCGAAGTGCAGCAATTTTTTCACATAATTACGAACAATGAAACATTTTGGATTGCACACTTTCTCCAGCCAATCAAAGGTGTATAAGCAAGCAGTGAAAGGCGCTGTAGGGAAATTGATTGTCCTCTTTCTCCTCTCTCACAATCTTCAAAAACTAAACAAAATGTGCTGATCAATGCTGTCAACTAAGTACACCTCTTGTCAATGTCTCCAGCTTCACAATGGAGACTTGATGTTTCTGGAGCCATTAGTTATGACCAACTTGTTAGACGAGGCATTGATCGCTGGGCGGTTGTAAATGCAACAGCAATCATTTGACAGGGGAAAAACAGAGCTGACAGTGTTGTCATATATAAATGTGTGACCTGCCTAGGAGGTGTCAACTTAAATTATTCTCATATTTACTGAATGTAGACTGGGATGAATTGTTAAATATTAAAACAGTGGTTTTATGTTTTTATAATGGACCTCAGGGTCCTTCTGAGTCACTTTTTCACTCCTGTGTTACTTTTGGCTGGCCTTGCAAAGGTATCCAATAAAGAAGAAAAATTGTTAAACCAAAATGCTTACATTGCTTTTAAATATAATTTATAAGCAAACATTTGGCTTGTGGTCCTTACACCAGATCTATAGTTTGATCCTTTTGTGGGGGCATAACCCCGATTGTGAAGTGACCTAACTACTAAAAATAGGGCTGTATATATTATATATATATATATATATATATTGGTGATCTGGCCATAAGTGACGTATGGTGATACAGGGTATTCAATATTAGGTTACTATGAATAGGGGGATTTTCTCAGCATCAACCAGCTACAACAGTAAAGTACTACTCAAACATGATTGCATTGGTGATAATGGTAATATTGTATAACTACTACAGTAACACTGTTTCTTTTGCAGAATGTCTACTTTTGCTGTTATACGTTTAGTGCCTTTAGCGGATTTCTGTACTTTGAAGGGGACATTATGCAAATGTCCAGGTTCATATTTGAATGTAATGCCTACTGTGACATGTTTGCAGGGGCGGACTGGGACTAAAAATCAGCCCGGGACTCTGGACCGGCCCACTTCGGTACCGCCGGCCCACCTCGGTACCGCAAGTAAATACCGCTAGTAAATTGTCAACGGGGGGGGCACTTCAGTACCGGCCCATGTTTGCTTCCTTTAATGTTCAAAAAGGTCTTTATTGTCCTCATACTTCTGTGCTGCAGCACCTCTTTTCACCCTCTGTCTGAAACCAGAGACCAGTCTGATTGGTTAGCTAGCCAGCTCTGTAGTGATCGCAGTGCTTACAGAAGTAACGACTATCAGGTACAATGTGTTGGGCCGCTAGCCAATAGAGAACCGCAGTGACGCGTCCTAAAACCCGAAAGTAAGTTAGCATTTTTACCACATCCGGTTCCTTCGACAAAAAGCAATGCAATTTCTCCATAGGATTTTGGAAAATAGCTCCAAATAAGGTCTGTGGTTGACACAAATTGAAGAGACATATCACGTTTTGTTCTACGACATTTAATACATCAGCAGTGACCCCGCTGGTGATTTTTGAAGAGTTTACGTGTCTGAAAAACGATGGTTGTTAACATGTGGCTGAATAGCACTACAGAAGTTGTCAAGGCCGTTTTACGTCATTACACCGCACACGTAAAACACTCCCACTAAGTTTGTTGGCCCTGTTCTGCTTGAAAGCAAGTTCCTGCCTCCAGCAAACTGTTCAAACAAACACTTCAACTTGTACCATTTACAATCTGTATGTTTGAATATGGATGGCGTGACGTTGAAGCTGTAGTGCGTTTATAGCATAACGTTAGCATTTTGCTTCTGGCGACTAGATTTATGATTAGAAAATTATAAAAGTAGGGTCGACAAGTGGATATTATGCGACTGAACAAAACGTGACCACAGACCTTATTTCAAGCTATTTTCCAAAATCCTATGGAGAAATTGCATTGCATTTTTGGCGAAGGAACCGGAAGGACTTTACTTCCGGGTTTTAGGAAACAAAGGAGTCCAATGGAGGCTTTTAGTGAGGAGTGGAGAGAAACTTCCTCTGCAGCGAACTTTGGGATTTTAGCTTTTGCAGCCCATTTACATGCACCAAAAAACAAAGAAAAAAGGAACACCCCAAAAAGAATAATTATTTTGGATAAAATAAATGTCTGCACAGTATAACATAAATGACGTAAATGTGATCACCATGCAGCACTGATTTGGTCTCCTCTAAAGATCCTCCTACACCCCCTCATAGTGCCAAAGCACATTTCCACTATAGTTCTTGTAATAGCGGTAGACACTGTAACATATGGTACTTCTTACAATGACAAAGTGACACGGAAACAAAGATGTAACGCCAACTGCTGTAAACAACACAATCGGTTCGAATCCAGTTTGCTTCAACAGCTATTGCAAATGTGGAAATCTAAGTGAGATACTCCATCTTGTGCTTCCCGCTCCCTGTGTGTGTCACAGTGTGAACTCTGCTGCTCCGGGGTCTGCTCCCTCCAGTTATCAGTGCAGGTGATTGAGAGCACAGACCGCCATCTCTATAGGCACCCACAGACCCACAATGTCTTGTTTGCTATAGACATGTGTACATTTTGTATTTGAAAGAGCAGCAAGTCAATGAATCTCGATAATGCGAGAGCCGGGCCACATAACTCACGTTGATAGTCCTTACATTGTGCCAAGAGGCGATAAATCTGCTCTGGGAGACATGAATATGCAGTGGCAGTCAGTCTGGCTTGTTCTTGCTTGCATGCCCCCTGATGCACAGTTTATTCCTCTCCCCCATTCCAAACAGAAAAATAAAACCAATGAGCCACAGCACTATCTCATCAAGAGTTTTCTTTTAAGCACAAAGAAATGTAGCAGCGCATTTTTCAGAATATGCTTAAAGACGACACATCATAAATGTAAAAAAAGGCATTTTGTAGTGCTGGTTTATTGGGATATAAAATGTCTACTGTTATTAACATTATTTGTGATGTCAAATAGGTTATATTGTATCAGAAAAAAAATATATATCTATCTTTCTTTAACAAAATTGAAATCTGAAATACATTTTTTAGAGTTATGATTCTGCAACTTTCATCTTTCTTAAGTTGATTTCAGTCTTTGATGCTGCTACAAGTTTCAGTTTTTGGCAAAATTCAGAGAAAGAAATGCAATCTGTACCATTAAGGGGTATTTCATTACTTTCAGATGGGCTTTGCCTCCTCCACTGCAGTGGTGAGGGAGACGTAAGCAGAACAACTCTATGCCAATGTAAATGCAACCTGCAGCTTATATTTGACGGCTCTTTGCAAAAGGTATGACAAATGGACGGCAGATAGGCAGCAGGCAGTTACGGGGGTTTAATGTACTCATCGACACAGACTAAATGTCTCAAATAAGAGCGATAAAAATCCTGCTTTGTCAACGGCCCAATTCTCAGCTGACACTTATTTCCCTCATGCAAATAATTCATCCCATTCAGTGCTGCAGGCAGACGGGGGTTTCCTTCTTTCTAGCTTCAGGCAATGGGGGAAAAAATGCCTTTCCCTATCTCAGTGCAGTAAATAAGAAAAAATAACTGCATTTATAAGATTTCAGACTACAACAATAATATATCAAAATATAATGTAAAATAAATAAATATTGCGTGTGTCTTTACAACGACTGGGAAAGTAGATAACCGGGTCATTGTTCCGATCCCTCTCACCTCAATACAAATACTTCTTGGACATAGTTGACAAGTATGCGTAACGACGCGTGCCTCTAGTGGCACCGAGGAAGGAGGGTCCTCAGACACACGCAGATGCACGGCTCCTGCACTGCTTTTCCATCCAGCACAAACTGGAAGATTTTTAAAAAAAAATGAACACTGTTTAACAAAGAGCCTTTTGAGCACATTTGGACGTTCTTCAATAACAAGCCTTGTGCCATCGCCGTGCGCAACTGGACAGGGTGTCGCGGAGCGGCTTTTCCACCTTCACAAAGTACCTCTGTGGTAAATGAACACTTTTCATGACTGGATTGCGGGACTGGAGTGATAAGCAGTAAGCAGATTTTGAATGTCTGAGGTTCGTTTATTTTCCTCAGCACTCATCGTGTGACGCTTTTCTCTGTTTGCCTTTCGGCGACAGAAGCAAAGTTCCGCAGGCGCAGTTATTCTCCTCCTCCACAGCGGTGCGGGAGTCCGGCTTGGCTGTTGCGGTGCTACTTGCCAGTAGACAGATAGCATCGGCGGTAGGAGGGGATACAGAGACTCCTGCAGGCTTATTGTAGCAGCCTGTGTTCGCAGGTGTAATACTGACCCGCCTGTAAAGGACTGGGGGCTTCATCCTCACCGAGCCGCTCTCAGAGTTGTGAGTAACAGAAAGAAAAAACCTGAGAGAATGTTGCACCAAGTACAATGAGCGTAAATTTGTCGCAGACACCAAAATCCATATATGCTCCGTCGAATTCATTTTTGATGAGCAATTCTGAGTCGTCTTTGGAATTTTAAAAAGTGGATCCCGCGACTTTACAACCATGCGAAATACTTGGCTGTCTCCCCGGAGTGCGATTTGGGAATACTGGACATTGCTGATTGCATGTCTCTTTTGGATTCACTACTCTAACGGGATGCCTCATGTTATTCGAATAGGTAAGTTATTCACATTTACATTTGCACATGTTGGCATTATAACATTGAAAGTTGCTCCTTATTCCGCGTATTTCAGTGCGGCTCCTCAGCCGCGCGTCCGCAGCAGCAGCGGGTAGTTTTTGGAGTAAATGGGCAGTCTCTTCCCGTTACCGTTCGCCTCACTTGGGTCGTGTGTGGATTTTCATTTTACTCAAACAAGGGGCAGCAGTAAGCAACAAGGGAGCAGTGCATTATTGCAAACGATCGACTGTAACATTGATGATGTTTTCTCTACTCAGAGACCATGCGATGAAATATTATGGGTTAGTGTGACCTCTATGCACTCTGCTTTGTCTGTTCCATTTTCTGCAGCCAGCATGTTGAGTCACCAGCTAAATTCAGGCTCATTGCCATGCCTTCTGGGAGTGAGTTTTAACATTTAAGGACAAGTCCATTCAAGTAAAATATACATTATCAAATTAAGAAGTAGGCCTACATGTAAAAGTTTCAAACAATGTGAGAAATGATTCATTATGAGATATAAGATCTAATCTTAGTGTAGCCTAACTACTAAACAAAATGCACACACTATAGGACAAAAACATTGCACTGTCACATCCTCCACCTGATCTTCCACACATGTGAGACATAAAAAAGAAGCAGCAGGGTCTGTGCTGGCGTTGTCCAATCCCTCACTGAGGAACAATGTGAGAATTGTCATTTGGAAGCTATAGCGATGCAATGAAACATTGTATGCCGCCAAGAGACCGGAGCAGAATGAAGATCAATACGTTTTTTGTCACAAGGCAAATCGTTTTTGACATTTGGCAGAGTGCCATGCAGGACAATTACTCAAAATGGCATTGGCCCACATTAACATACCACTACAACAGCCGGGTACAGGCAGGGAGCGAGAGCATCTTAATAGCATGGAGCTTTATATCTTTGAGGTATAAACGCTGGGAAAAGTGGATGAATGTTAGTAAATTGCATATTCTATATTTTAGTTCTCTAACAGAGGTGAATGGCATTTCCAAACCAGGTGTCTCTGGTATGGCATGTCTGCAAATTACCAATGTGCCACTCAAATGTTGTAATGAAATTCCTGTCAATCTGGTCATTGAGCTACATTCTTTCAGATTTAAGTTTCAGACTTCAACAGGATGAATTATAGCAACATTTGACGGCTCTTAAACCTGGAGTGAATGCTGTCATATTTTTAGACATCCTAAACAGAGAGATTCAAAAGCAGAATAACGTGTAAGACTGTAAAACAATGTTTAGTGCTACCTGAGTGTCGCTGTGATTGACTGCTGCACTCTGAAGAGCCATGACTCCCCTGACATCGCTGTGTATGGACTTTGTTGATGTCTTAGAAATCACATAAATCCTTAAAGCTCTCGTTCGACTGATGTTCAGTTTGGTCAAAGGGACACACGTTATTCCCTTATTTCTTTCTCCTTTACTGTGGCAGCATCTCAAATGAAGACCTGAAATAGACTTGACAGGCATTGTTTTTAAAAATGTCAAAGTGCTGAGACAAATTTACCTTGAAATGTGCTACAGTCGCACTACTGCTTTTTATAGAACCTATCATTGGTTGCGTTTCAGGAACAGTTTTCATTTTGTGTGTTCCCAAGATTGTATTTTGACAAGCCGAGAACAGGGACATGCAAGAGAGGGTTGCTGAATTTGCCTCATTGCCAACAAAAGAAGAACAATCAAAAGGCTCATTGCTTCATGTGATTTTTTGAAGTAGAGTGTTTATGAACAACGGCCATGTGTGTAACTAATTTACAAAAAAAAATAGGCATTTGTAAAATAACAACAAACATCTAATTTTTAAAAAAAAACTAGCTTTACAAAATGTAACTTGAGGGTGTGCATAACATACACAAACGTGTGTGTATGCAGCCATAGTATTTTCAGTGAGAGGTCGTCAGTATTCACAGTCTGTTGATTCTTGCAGGGATGAGCGCATTTTCGAGTGTGTGTAGTGGACCTTTTTGTCCTCTCTTTTTTTTGTTATTTGATACTTGGTGTGCAAGTGTGTGTGCGCTCCTCTGTGTCACAACCACCCTGCTAAAAACCAACAGAGGGCTCTCTTATAGTCAGAGCATGGTGGCCAACGCCGCTCCTCAGCACTGGTTACTAACACAAACAAAACAGTCCAAATCCTCAAGGTGGGCGGTGGTATTTCAGCGCTCTGTCTGTGCCGTGTCTGCTCTTGGTTAGGTGGCCTGTGCACTTCTCCAAGTACACCATCTGGGTAATGGTGGGCATCCAAGGTAGAGTTGTTGCCATTGATTTTAGTGCTTTAACGGTGCACTGCTTTAAGTTGCAGGCAGATGGTTGCTCCATCTTGTTCTGCAGCTTCTATTTGTTGGAGGGAATAAAAGACTGCTCCTTCTGCGTGCACTTACACGCTGTGCTACTCGCCAGTTTCTCTCCACCTGCCTTTGGTAATTTTTTCCTGCTCCTGACATGTTTTGCAACCTCTCATCTCATCTAGGAGGCATTTCAGTAGATAATGCATGTTGTTACATTAAAGCTGAAAGTGCTGGAGGAGGATCTTTTATTTCAGATAGAAGAAGCATGTGTCTGCTGATAATGCGTATGTTTGCCAACATGGAATAGGATGCAGTATGGAAATTACTTAAATGTTGCTTTGTGTGCCTTGTTCTGTAATCCTAGGAAGTGACATTTCTTCTGCACAAATCATTCATCTCCATACATGTATAACGTTCTCCTACATCAGATAGGGATTGCCCACTTTTTAAATCAGGTGAAAATGTATTCATAGGGTGCATGTACTGCATATAATATCCCTTTTGTTAAAGCACACAATAATGGCAGATTATTAAACATTGTTTCTCTCATCTATGGATGGAAGAAACAAATCCATCATTTGTTTTCTCTTCTCTCTCTCAGTGAGGTTATTCGCTGCCTGACAGAGATTTATTATATAATCAATTGCTTTATCTACCTAATACTTAAAGCACTTAATCAGTGCCAGTTAATCAATCTCCCCCATGATTTCATGTTGATTTAATTTCCTTAGCTACTCGCTGTGCCCCTTCAACACCTGGTCGCATGCATTATGCATTTAGCCTCCCTACAATGCTTTGGGCAGCCATGACTGCAGACTTAATTATTGTGTTGAAACAGCCTGGACATTTACATGTAAGCTGACAAATGTGCAGCACTTGAAGCTGTCTAGGGCTGAACGATTAATCGATTTTAAATCGAAATCGCGATTTGAAATGATGCGATTATCAAATCGCAAAGCCTGCGATTTTTTTTTAACATTTTTTTTGTTTTTCCAAAAAAAAAAATGTTGTTCTTCTTGTGTGTCAGTCATCAACACCAATCAGAAGTGCTGTGCTCCACATGCACCAGCCATTGTTAACCAATCAGAAGTGGCCCATGATAGAAGGTGATAGATAGATTGATCCAATCACCTGCCAAGTGCTTCTGAAAGTGCCTGCCCTTTCCAAAGGGCTTCCAATGGAGCTCTAGATGGTTTGGTGAAACTGATCTGAGTCAGGTCAGTAATGCTCCATCACATGTTCTACATCTATTACAGGGTGAATCTTTAACTGAAGCTTGACTTTAAAGCAACCCAACGGAAGTTTCATGTAAGTTTAGTTATTTCACTCGTAGCTCGGGCTGCGGGGGTGCTAGAGACGGGAGCACGTTGATATGACCTTCCTAGCCGGAGATATGGCCGCATTTTACAATAAACTTCCGTTGGGTCGCTTAAAAACAAATATCGCCAATCGAATCGCAATATCTGTCCGACAAATCGCAATTAGATTTTTTCCCAAAATCGTGCAGCCCTACTGTATGCAGTGTGACACTCATAAGCTTCAGTGGGATGCATCGGGGTTTGTGGTCACCACTTGGGTTGAAGTCTGCAAACACAGAGCCACTTCAGAGGCTTGTCTTTATCCCCGCACCAGCAGCAGCAGCAGCAGCAGCAGCAGCAGCAGCAGCAGCAGCAGCAGCAGCAGCAGCAGCAAGCGGTCTGCGCACATGTCTCATCTGAAATGACTCAGACATATTTCAAGAGAGCGCGAAAAGCTGTAATGGTACTTTGCAATTCTACTTTGAACAGACCCAAAGGGCTGCTTGTGTTGAGAATCACCCACAGGAGGATGTTTCTTTTTGCAAAGCGAGGGAAGAGGAGGACATTAAAGAAAAGCAGTTTTTGGTGATAAAAAATAACAATGAAGAGTTGTTGTATCAAAAGTTGTATCAAATTAAGATGGCCATCAGTTGCTGAGCTTCGTAATGAATATTTCATTTTCATCTAAATGTAATCTCTCCCCAGACAGAGGGAGAAGCCTGCTGGTGGAGGCTTGGGGCTGGGGAGTTGTCGTTGTGAATATGAACAAAGGCCAGTAGAGGTCACAGACGAATTGAATACAGGGAGAAGCGTCTTTCAAGTGTAATTCCATTATCTGTTAGCGAAAGCAGAGATTGAAGGGGGAAGAACACAACCGTTGTTTTACCTGCGCTTACACACTCCTCTTCATCCACTTGTATAAACATCGATGGATAAATGAACTGCAGAAGACAAAGCAGGGGCCTATTTTCTGCCTCTCCTGGTTTTCGGGCATCTGTATCACACACACACACACACACACACACACACACACACACACACACACACACACACACACACACACACACACACACACACACACACACACACACACACACACACACACACACACACACACACACACACACACACACACACACACACACACACACACACACACACACACACACACACACACACAAGTCTCTCATTTCTGTAGCACAGAGCCTGTTTTTACGTCTGTAAAGCCAATCAACATGTTTTTCAACGCACCATGTGAATACAATTCAACGTGTATTAAATAAACAGTGTTTTCACGTCTTGGACAAGGTGTAATATCACAAATACTAACAAGACTTAACTGTGTCAAGGAAGTGTAGGTACTTTGCTCCTTGTTCAGTCACACATAATAATGATCATCCAATAATCCCAACCACTCGAGGCTAATAGGGTGGATCTAGCAACCAGTACGATAATCCTGTGACACAGTAGGGCCCCAGCTAGCTAAGCCTAGCCGTTGCTAACACAGCAGATGGTGTTTTCATATCGTACGACGAAGTGGGTGCTCTGCAGCGAAAGGTCGGCTGCAAGCATATGCTTCTGAGGAAATAAATAAGATGCGGAGTTCCTTATGGCTAGTAATCTTTTTTAGAATAATACATTCGAAAACCCCCTTGCTGTCATATAGATAAAGGATATAGAAATGGATATTTTGCAGGCAATATCTTATTTTTTAAACAGTTTGAGGATGGAACAGGAGCTTGAACAGTGAATGTAACCCCTCCAAAAAAACATAGTTTGTGATTTTACAGTAACCAGTAACCCTTTAAAGCCATGCAGATGATTTTGGTTCCATGGGTGGATGATAACAACTAGTGATACAATCAGTATGAATACATTGTGTCTTTACCCTAGAAAAATGATTGAAATATCCAAGGGAAGACAAGAAAATAAAAAGAATCAAACATAAACAAAGCTTAAATCAAAAACGACACCACAAATCGGTTATTTCTTACAACTTACAGGATATCTTGAAATCCAATTTCAATATAAAATAATATGCATATTGAAAGGTACAACAATAAAACATGTTGTCATTTGTGTGAAGCAACCCTTTAAACTCAATGTGGAAACGTCGGTCAGAAACAACAGCCTGATTGATTTGGTCCACAATCTGCAGACCCTCAGGGACTCAATGTCATTACAGCAGGCCGTGTGCTTTTTGGATTTGACAGCGTTTTCAAATTCATGGCATGTCAATGTTGGCTATTTCCTTGTGAATGTTTCTGTACCAAGGCAATGAATCAAATTTCATGCTCGAGCCATTTGTCTTTATTATGTGCCCTTGTCCTTTCCATTTGACTCTGCCATCTCAGCCCTCCTCGGGGCTCTGCAGGAAAAGTCGACTAACATCAAAACATTTCTGTACAAAGCTTGATCACGGGGCATTTGGCTCATGCTAGCAATATAACAGTTATTTAGAATCAGAGGTCATTTGGTGATCGTTATTTACATTTCAGCACAGTGAGGCACTTTGTCTTCACTTTCCCAGACACACTGTAAATGTTGGACACACACACACACACACACACACACACACACACACACACACACGCACGCACGCACGCGCACACACACACACACACACACACACACACACACACACACACACACACACACACACACACACACACACACACACACACACACACACACAGGCCTGGGCGCTCAAAGTACTGCAGCAGAAGAGACAGAAGGAGGGAGAGAGAGCGAGGGTGGTTACACAGATGAAGCTAGGGGACTCTTATTTAGCTTGTTAATTAGCTTGAACTTTTTGATCCCAATTTTAAAACCCGCCACGTTGCAATGCTGGCGCCTTTTGTGTGTTGCCCCAAGCCAGATAAAACTAAGCTTTATTCCTGTGCCTTTCAAACACCATGGCCTTCACCGGAGGAGTATTAGCTTTGCTCTCCCTCCCCACGTTAGCGCTGTCCTTATCTATTCACAGACGTTCTGTGTAAACTTGGTCACCTCTGACACCTCCGTTACATACTGTTACACACCTGCATTACAATAACAAGACCTTTTTCTTCTCGCTGCTTTAAAGCAATCAGGGATTGACAGTGGAGGTATCAGCCGCAATGCACAGGCTTAAATCCCATTTAACTTGGGCTAAGGACAATGAATGGAGGATGACACTGTTTCAGTCTGCCCTTTTAATCAAGCTCTCATTGTTATAAATGTCAGGTCTTGGTTGTGTGATTCCCACAAATTGCTGTTCCATGACTGTAGGGAGATGTGCATGAGTGTGTGTTTAGTAAGGAGTGGGAGAGAGAGAGCGAGAGAAAGTGTGAGTGTGCATGACAAGGGGATGTATAAGGGGAGCTGGCACAGAATCCCTGAAGCGTAGGGGTAGAGCAGGAGTTACTAATCAACTGTGAGAGAGTAGGCTGGAAAAGACTCACCCTCTATTTTCCCCCCAGAGAGAAAAAGAAGGAACAGATAAGACAAAACCTCTTCAGGCTAACACCACTACAAATAAATAGCCATCACCAAAAATATCAGGCAGGAAACAGAGATATTTCCTCCACATTCTACCTTTTGTTTTAACCTTCTCCTCGTCTCTTTTCATCCCGGCAGTAACAAATGCGACGGCAGAAAGTGCATGAGACTGGGAGGGTTACCTCTCTAGGCCCTGTGCTCACCCATCCACTGATGAATAGCCAGGAGGTGGGAAGCCGATGTGAATTTAGTTAACACAGCCAATACCCAGAAGATTTTACTCAGCACTCGCACAGAAGACGATGGTCTCTCCTGTCTCAGCCAATGTTTTACCGGCTGCCGATCTACTGTCCAGGTCGTCCCCGGAGAGCACTGTGGTTAACCGCAAAATGCTCCCCCGTGACTCATTTGAAGACAGCTTGTCTGCATGTGACCGGCTTCAGATATATGGAACAAGACAGAGATTATCATTGACTGGGAGGAGAAGAAGAGACTGTGGGTAGCTCGAGGCTCGCCGTACATTTTGTTGTAAATCCAATAGTGACGCTTGTATGAATAAGGGGTCCCTAATGTAAATCCAGAGTGTAGTAATATGAAAGTTCTGCAGGTTTTCACCCTTCCAGAGAAAATTAGACATGGCTGTCATAGTAACCACAGCTCAGGTAGTTTGCGAGGTAGAACGTGATTGGTGGAGATTATAGCGTGTGATTAGTCTATCATCTAAGCAGCAGGGTTTTTTCTGTCGGATCAATTCTCTATCACTGAGAGTTAATGAAAAATGTGGCTTCTGATTGTTTTGTTCCTATATCATGTTTTCCAGTCCCAAGTGCTCCCGTTTCTTCACTTCCAGCTTCAAATGTTCATTTTCCTTCTTTTACTGATCGATTGGATGTGTTTTTTTTTGCATGTTAAACTTAAAAATGTGAAACTTGTTTAATGAATCAATTTTGTTCTCATAAGTGGGGAATTTAAAATAGATAATAATAATTAAACCATAAATAAGAATATCAATTTGTGATTTATACAACATTTAAATGTGTCAGGATTGTCTTTTTACCTACTTTTTGTTGATAGACATTCAGAAATTCAATCTGATGATATGCCTTTTTCCTATCCTCCTTAGTATTGACCCTGTTAAGCTGTTCAAAATTAGCAGGACAAAACAAGCAAAAAAGGGAAATCAAACTTCACATAAGCCTCTTTTCAACCTCTTAACCTCGAGCTGTGTTTTACTCTACCAGAAAAATAAAGGACAATTAATTCCATGAAAGCTTTTTTCTGAATAAAAGCAGGCAAACTACAAGCTATGCTCCTAATCACTTTTCACCAAGAGGGAACATAATACCATGAAATATGTCTGAGCCAAAATGCTCTGCAATCAGCAAGTATTATCTGGGTTAATGAAAAGGATCAATTGAAGTAATGCTGCAATAATAATATGCAAATGTAATGAGACATCTGCTGTGCATTAGGTTGATTATTTGTATTGCTGAAGCAAACAATGCATGTCCTTTTTGCTCATTTTAGGCAGAAATAACGTGAATAATTAACATCAGTATAACGTCGTCTTTACAAACACATTAACAATACAACGTACAGTATTTTTGAAATGTAGCATACTTAAAGGTACGGTAGGTAAGAATGGAGAAACCAGCTCGTGTGCGCTAGAATTTGAAAGTACGCATCCGAAAAAAATCTGCCCCTTCCTTCAGACTTGCTTACAGAGCCCCTCCTCCAACACACACGCACGCGCACATGACCAATGAGGGCATGAGATACATTTCTGCACGAGATGGAAGGCTGACAGGCAGGTAGGCCCGGCACATATGATTGGTCTTGCTTTTTACAGCGCTACGGCTTCCACAGATGACATTTTTTTATATATTGATTGCATAGACTGTATATATAAATTGATTGTCAAAGCATTTAGGCCCATTCCCAAACCGCCCCCTACACCCTACCTCTACACCAGAGATTCCCAGTCGATCGCGAGATGTGTCTAAAAATAGAAC
Source organism: Pseudochaenichthys georgianus (assembly GCF_902827115.2). Taxonomy (NCBI): domain Eukaryota; kingdom Metazoa; phylum Chordata; class Actinopteri; order Perciformes; family Channichthyidae; genus Pseudochaenichthys; species Pseudochaenichthys georgianus. The sequence goes on along the minus strand of NC_047518.2, from coordinate 36,479,466 downwards.
AACAATATTCTGTTTTATCGTTAATGTCCTATAACATAATCTTCCCGTGCCAGAATAATGCACTTGAACGCACCAAAGCTTTGTGATTGGCCGGCGTGACCTCATGTGTGGGGGCGTGGCTGGTGGGCAGTGGGCACTATTTTGCTGACATTGTCCGTGTCAACAGGAGTGACAGTCCGCACACACACACCAGACCGCAATTATGGCAGAAGCAAAAGAGCCCAAAATATATAATGTTCACTCCGAGTGGGAGGATGATTATTTTTGTATCTATTCTAATTCAAAGTCCATCTGTCTCATCTGCAATGCGAGCGTGGCTTTATCGAAGAAGGGTCATTTAGGAGCGGCATTTCAAAACAGTGCACAAACGCTACGAGACGGAATTCCCTCCCAATTCTGCCCTACGCTCCCAAAAGGTGAGGGACCGGAAAGGACGAGAAGACAGCTAAATGCACAGTAGTCCATTTTCACCAGGCCCAACAACAAGAGCAAGGCTGCTACCAGAGCATCTTATCGTGTCAGTCACGTTCTTGCGAAACACATGAAGTCTTTCAAAGACTGCGAAGTTGTGAAAGAAGCATTCCTGGAGGCTGCGACGCGCTTTTTGGGGACAGTAAAAATAACAGTAGCATTTCAACAGGTTTTTGATATAATAAAAACTCAAGTTAGATACCGTTATTAATCAGCTGTAAGTTTTAGTTTGTTTGAATTTATTCATTATAATTATTGTACAAAATGGTATAACAATGCAAACTTAAATTGATTATAGTCTATCATCAATTCAGGTTAAGAAACTAGTGCTGCTTGCATCCTATTTTAAAGGCATTTATTTTTATACTCGACTAAAATGCAACAAAAAAAGGGTTTGATTTTATTAATTTTGTCTTTTTTATTGCACTTTGGCAGCAGATTCCTGTGTAGCTTCAGATCTCAGTTGTCTTATTAGTAGGCCTAATTTATACTTTTGTAGCAACACTATTTTTATATAATGGCAAAGAAAAGGTTCAGAGTCTTTTCTTTTTTTCCTTTGTCATATGTGGCAGCACTGTTCAATGTTTCTTGAAAACATTACCCACTGTAGTGTGACGTGTGAATAAACTCCAACTCTGTATCAACAACACTGTTGTGTAACTTCAGTTAAATACTTGTATTGTTGCGAGGTAGGGGTTTTTACAACCCAACTCCTCACCGCGTGTTGTTTTGACGAGTCCTGCTTGAAATCATAACAGGGAAGGAATTAGAAGACACCAGGATACCAGTTAAACAATAATCCGTTTTAATTAAACTAAGTAGTAATAATGCAATACGATATAATATAATACATTACTTATACAATTCAAAGAATCATATAAGCAATGTGTGGAGTACTCCCGCCCTTATTCACGCACTGCGGACATCCTATTCGTCTTGTCAGAGCATGAAGAGAGGGCCAACCACCAGAAAAACATTTCCCTAATACAAAAGAAGGGGTGGCGTTTCATTGGGGAGATACCAAAACGCTATCTCACAGGGAAATCAGCGTCTGGCAGCTTTGAAAGCCACAGGTGTTGGGAAGGCACCCCATTAAAACTCAAGGAAAATGCCCCTCCCCATTTGTAAAGCCTATCGATGGTTTAACCCAGAAAACATTATCAGGGATAATCTTTACACTCCAAACAGAAATCACCCTTAATTCTGCATCTTCCTTCTTCACAAATAGCTTAAAACCCTCTTTTGATAAACAGGTAAACAGTCAAAGAAAAAACTATTGTGCTCATCTATTTCTAACAAAAAAGGGAACATTGTTTCAGAAATCTATAAAAAATCTCTATATTGGAGAGGAAAAATTTACCTTTTGTTCCTTCAACTATTAACACACAGGAATGTATAAACTCACACATATACTTATTCAAGATACATAGATTTCCTTAAAACCTGGCCTGCCAGAGATCTCAAACAGAATTTCCTCTCCCCTGGCCCACTCACCCTGTGTTGCATACCTCGACCTCCCCCACTGCAATAAAACTTATTTTTTACAGCCCTTTGTCTCTCGCCATTTTAGTCCTCACATTTATGAAAGGATCAAAACAGAGAAATCACTATAAAACACAAACACAGGTATTGCTTGAACAGTATTCACTTAACTGCTACTATTTGATAATTACCAGGGAACTCAACAGACCTCTTTTAATGTCTGGATAGTGCAACAAGACTTTTTGCCCTTTTACATGTATCACACTTCTTTGGTACAATATCTCACATCAATTTCCACAGTATGTGTGTAGATTCGAAAGAGGTCAAATAAAGGATCTGCAGTATTTTATGGAGTATTAATCGTACAAAGGTCAGTTTTATACAAGTAGAAGTGTGTATTTACCTGGTAGTAGGCTGTCAGTAATGGCTACGCCTCTCTATTTGGACTGGTAGATCTCGGCAGACTGGCAACTTTAAAAGTAGCTCTCGGTTCAAAAAAGGTTGGCCACCCCTGCTCTACACCCTACCCCTTCGTTTGCGCGTTCACGCGGAGGGTCCGCCATATTGAGGGATGTTCCAAAGCAACGAGTGTGGAGGGGGAGTGGGCTACCAAGCCCTCAAACAGCGAGTCTGCAGCGGTGCTGACTTGAGACCGGTCTCTACCTGACCGTCGTCACGCTGTGTGTGTCCGTCAGGAAACACGCTGTTTACAAGTAGTTCCAGCAAACATCCACTGATAAACTGCGATGTTAACAACCTCATGATAACCTCATATGTTTTTAACTTAGGATCATACCTGTGTTTAGTCTAGAAAAAGGTAAATGTGTGCATTTTATTATAAAGTTGTGTATATTTACAGACCGTTGCAAAAACCAAGAAGCTTATAAACATCAGGTGTAAAACTAAAAGAGCTTTGAAACACAATGAAAGATGTTTGGAGTTTTATTTGAGTTATTAATTTAAACTTTTTGTCTAAGAGATCCTGATTTGAAACCGTTGTTACATACAGTTAGGGCATTTCCTGTTTCTGCCGGAGAGAGGGGAGGCCGTCCCAAAGCTTGCTGCTGTATTTACTCCCTCCATCTGACAGGAGGGAGCCTCGTTGAGCTGCGAGTGTGGCTACAGACGGAGTTCACTCCATCACGGAGGGGTAGGGTCGAGGGAGTGGTTTGGGATTGGGCCTGAATGTATTCATTGCTAACCGGATGTAAGTGTTTCTCAAGTGAATTACCTACCCGACCTTTATTGTAACTATTAATAAACTCTGAGGATACGTGGGTGAAAAAAACTTGAGCATAATCTCTTGTAATATAATTTAAATGTAATGTTAGGTCATAAAGAATGTGAAATAGAGCCTTAATATAAGTCATAAGAAGGAAAAAAAAGATCTCTTACCACCATAACATGTCTAGACTTACAAATCTATTAAGAACATTTAGAGTGTTGCACTGTTTGGAAATGGCATTACTCCAAATGTCTTAAAAGGTCAATTACAAATGTCAAGTGGTAGCAAGGCTCCTAATGGTGGCAAACACACATGTATTACTATAACGAAGCCATTATATCACTGACTTGTTTTTACAGTACAGTATATTAAACTAATTAAAATTCGAATCAAATTTACAGTACAAATATTCTTTTGTTTAAATCAAATGTACGCAATTTATATATTTTTCATTTACACCAAGGGGCTTTTTGTTAGCCTGATTAGTACTTAGAGACATTGATAACCATCAGAACATTGACCACATTTTAAATAATTGGCATCACGCTGGCATCACAGAATTAATGCTCACTTAATGTCCTGCTCAGCCTCCCTCTGCACTGTTCACATATGGACCGGCTGTCTGCCAGAGGCGTAATTACGGCAAACGTGGTTAGGAGCATTGTTATTGTAGAGTACTAAAATACACAACATAAAAACGAGTAATCTCTTATCTAGGCAATTTAATAAAAAGCCATGAAATTATTATATTTGTAGTAATTCATTCAGTAAAAATACAGTCGATTGCTACGGTGTCCTTCATATTATATATTGAATACTTATTTGTCACGACTCATCTTGCTACTGGAATTTATTTGATTGTTTAAAAACATGAAATTACGAATCTATAGAAAATATGTAAGGCTGAAACAGCATGCTGATGAATTCATTTATCAATGGAGAGAAAATGAGATTGTATTGTATTTATATTTCACATACATGTTCAAGCTAAAATACTTAATGCCCCATTATTCCAACTTCTGTGTTGTGAAAAGATGCTGTTTTTCGGTTTCTTTAATTGGCTTCAGGAAATTGTATTTAAAATGCAAAAGATTCAAAAGGTTTATTACCATATCATATACACAACTATGGTGTATTATGTAATGAATGAAAAACTTTGGTTGCAGGTTCCCCATTAATGTGTTGGCCATTTTTCTGACATATATACCCAATAATCCATAAAGAAAATACACATTATCCCAAAAGAAAGCAATTATTTTACATGCAGTCCTCAAAAAAAAAAACTGTAAGTTTGATACATAAAACAGCCCAAATACTCAAAGTATTTGTAGATGCGTATGTCCCTTGTACCAAGCATAGGGAACAATCTGATATTCAACCACACAAGAAAAGGGGATACTTTTAAAAATATGATCTCTTTTTCCACACATCTATCATTGCTCGGAGGCCAAGGAACATTACGGAGGATTTGTAGGCTATTTCCAGTATTTTATGGTTGTTTGCCCGATGCCAGACAGATACCTCATGTTCCTTATCAGTATTCTGTCTCGGTATTGGAGGACAGTATGACAGGATGAGCACGGTGTGTATCTATGTGTTTGTCTGAGTGGAGCCTATTAGAGTAGCGAGCCTCTCCAGCCACTGTCAAACTTGAAACAGAGGACAGGAGGAGGTTTTACCTCCAATTACGCGATGTGATGCACCATCATGCTGCCTCGCTGTCAGACTAATATCTCTTTATTAATTTGTTTTCGTTTCACATTCTACGTAAAGTAATCCCCCCTATTCCAGTACTTCTATAATTTTCTTGAAAAACAAAATAACCATTTATTAGAAGTCGTGTTCTTTTAAGAGGGTAAAATATAAGCTTTGTTTGGGTTTCATCCACTTCCTCTTTTCTTACCAGACAGAAGATGATTACATATGCTCATTGTGCTAATCCCTTGCCATGTTAAATGAGAACTCCCTTCTCTCACCTTTCTTGACCCATACCCCTTCTGTCTCCCCAACACACTGTATTTATAAGACATACATTTCAATTTGCAAACCCAATCCCGGGGATCTTAGGAGCTGCTGGTTGGAAAGCAATTGGGGCTCATTCTATCTGTTCCCCCCATGTTTCCAATCCATTTATGATTATTTAAAAATATCAAATGGCTTGAATAAACCGCTTGCTGAACCAATTTTCTCTTCTTTTCTTTTGTCCCCTCTTTTGTCCCCCTTTCCCCCCCCACATTTGATTGCACCCACCATCCACCTTCTGCTTCCCTGGTCATCCTTGAACCTTGATTTCAGAATCAGAGGTGGGGGTTGGAATAACAGCACATTGAAATGAGCTGGTGATTGCCTTCCTCCCAGCATGGTGATGGAGGGCTTGAGTGATCGCGCCCCTCAAGCCCCTCCTTGGCGGTTGATTAGCTGTGGAGTCCTGGAGCTCCGCATTGACACTGGCTCATCAGACCCTCCTCAGCCTGTCAGAGACCCCCTTGATTGCACCGAGCTTCATAATTGTCCCCCATTCTGCAGAAGTGTCCGACGTGGTGTCATGTCCTCTTTGTGTCAGTGAATGCACCACGTTATATTCAACTTTTCCTGGTGCTACTCTGAATGTGGTTATAACAATGCATAATTGAATTGTATGGATGCAAGGTGGAACTGAACTGCTTCTTCTTCTCTCTGTGTGCCAGCACCATCATCAGCTGAAAAGGGCCCTGTGTAATTAATTTCTTTTACTAAGGCAATTGAAGAAGAATTGCCAACGTGGCATTTATAATCAATTAGTTGGAAGACATGATTGAAAGTTAAAGCAGTCAGAACAGAGAACTCTGAGGGTTCAGGCCCTGGCTGTCGTTTCATACCGCTTATGTGGGTCAAGGTGTGGAACTCATCAAATCCTGAACTGTCTTAATTATTTTTATGTCCTGGCATCAGCCTCAGTGGACACTTGAATTTCTTAAGGTTTCTTAAAGACTTGCGATCCCTCTGTGACACTGGCTGACAAGTCTAAAGACCCTTTACTGGCCAAATATGGTTAGTACTCAAAGTGTGAATTGATTCAAGGCCTCAGATGTTTATTTGTCACATACACACTTTGGCTTTGAGATTGATGTGAGGGGAAAAAGTTGAGCCTCTCTGTTTTGGACTTGTGGCTAGAGAGGTTTTTGTGGCTGCAGTAATGTGTGCAAGTCCTGCATAGTAGGGATTAGAGATCTGATTAAATGGTCGCCCGAGCGGACCCCTCTCTGTAAGGGTATACTGTCTCGAGCAGTTCTCATACCGTTTGGTAACGCCCTCGTGTTTATAAGTCTTTCACAGCACAAGAGAAAGTGTTTAGGACCCACGATAAATTGTTTAATTTCTTAAGCTATCTGAGATGTTGCCTTTCCTTCCAAAACGCTGTTGGGTGTGGACCGTGTCAGATTCTTTATGATTTGGACCCTTAGGTCTCTTCAGGTACTCCCAACAAGTGACATCTTGATTCTATACTTCGAGGTAAGCCTGCTGATCATTGATGGAAATGCAGTCTTATTACTGGGTCATCAGCAAACCTGACATTGGAGTTGAGGCGGTTTCTGATCAAACAGTGGTACGTGGACAGGGAGGGCCAAGAACCAGGCACGGTTTCAAGGCTTTTACAGTTAAAATAGTGCAAGTAATACAAATAAAATAGAATAGTGCAAGGAAAGTCTATATACAAGTGATTGGAATATGATATATTAGAAACATATTTGTAGGTTGCAAACAAATGAATGCTATGGAAGTTCTTTCAAAAGTGCAGGTGTTTCACAGTCTTATGGCCTGTGGAATGAACCAGGTGTGGCGTCCAAGGTCCAACGATATCCTGGTGCCTGGTATCTTTAGAATTCTTTGAACGTGTTCTTATGTAAAAGCCTAGAATGATACATCACCCATCTTGTCTCAGTATTGGAGATGATTTCTGCCTCTGGTGAAAGGCTCAGCAGGTCTGACATGTCAGCACATAACCGAGAGGCTTTTCACTCACCAGATATTTGAGATGACCCGCAGTCAGTCAGCTCAGCAGCTGCTTCTCAGTCAGCCAAGACAAATTAAATGACATCTCTGTGATGCTTCTAGAAGCCATAACGCATGTCCAAGCACCCACAGCACCTACGGGGTAAAACTCCAAATGTAAAAGCAGAGCTCTAGATTTTGTAGAATAACTTGCCCACTCTCTGTGATGTGTGCAATTGCATTTAACAACATGCCAGCGTTTATCTTGTTTTTAACCAGAAATGTGTTGACTGCAGCCACAAGGTTTATCATGTCTAGACTTTTTACTCACCAAATAGGCCTTTTCCTGTTGTCAAGCTTAGGCTAAAATCACTCACTAATGTGTGTGGTTGTCTTCTCCTTCTCGTATTTCTTATTATTTCCCCCCCCTGACAAAATAAAATGGATGGTTTGAATGGCTCACTTTTGCACTGGCTTTTTCTCGCTCCTCTGGCTTTGTGTAATCTTCGGTTTACAATGGAACCTTGGCTTCATCCGACCATTACAGTTTCAGTGAGTTCACCTGCTCAATGTTTACTAGACTTCAGGCATAAAATATGACTTTTTCCTTGGTGTTGCTTTGATAGAGATTATAGTGTCACAGCTCTCGAATGAAATAGGACTCAGTGTCAGACTTGTACAGGGTGGTAGACTTTACAGTGCCGAGGAGACGTATTGAAAAGTAAATCCACCGTCATATTCAGCACAAGCATTTACATAAGAAGTGGAAGGCTGTAGCAGATGAGTGGCTTGTCGTAAAATTACATATTTGTTCAGTCAAAAAATGAGTCAAGGTGTTCGCGGTGGTTACAAAGGGAAGCCTCAGAGAAAATATTGGCTTTGTAGAATCCCTGAAGAGTGCTGTAACCATGTTACACATGACATGTTGGTTTATACCAGCTGTCTGTTTGTATCCGTCCGAGTGTGCAACAGAAAGATAATGAAGCTCCATTTTGTGATAGTGGTTTTGCACGAACATGACTATACATTTAAAAAAAAATGTTTTTGTTGAAATATTAGTGTCACGGCAATGATTCATGAGGGTCAATTCCATAGCTTTTAGTTGTTCATTCATACCCATTTATGTGACACATGTTAACATTGAGGCGGATATTTAATTGGCAGTGGAAGCATCTGAGCACAACTTTGTGATCTGAGGACAGATCATTCTGATGACAATCTTTCGACAACAGAAACAGTGTTGTTACCCTTGCTGCACAAACTCAGTATCACTTCTGCAGCCTCTGTTTTGGATCATCCTCAGGGTACTGTCAGTAATACTGTGCCCATGCAGAGACAGACACATGTTTAAGGGGTTTCAGGCACAGTGAGGTTAATAGTTGGATGTTTAAGTGTGTTTGTACAACTGCTGATACAACTAAGCCTCTGTATGTTCAGTTTGAAAGGTCGAGCAAACGGAGGGTAAACTTAAAGTTATGTGTTGACCAAAGGGAAAGAGGGAAACCTCCCACATACACAAATAAATCAAGCGATTGAAAAGCAGTTTTTACAGTGCAACATCACAACAACTGGGTTCAGCATGGTCTGGTCTGTTTTGGTGAATAAAACCAAGAAAGGTTGGGTATTGAAAATTGGATTCCATGTTTTAACAACTGGAGATTAATGAACAAATATCCTTTTCTGATTCCACTCACTGATCCTTTTAGAGAATGGCTGTGCATCGTCCTGGAGTAGGTGCTTGTCTTACTTGTTACAGGTCTCTAAATATTATATATATATATTGGACAGCGCGTCAAAGCTGCTATGAGTACTTGTTTTTCTAAGTTCTGTTTATCCCCTGAAAGGTCAGCAGTATGCGGACGATTTCTAAATGTCGAACAGTGCATATTCACATGTCACCAGAACAACGTACACCATGATGGATTGCAATATGAGAGCAGATGCGAATGTACTTTGCCACCATGAAAACATCCACTGATGCATTGAAATGAACAGAATTAATATATATTATAAAAGCTGTTGTAACTGAGGTCCTTACATTGGTAACATTTTGGAAGTCTGATATGTTCATAAAAAACAACAAAATAAGTTACCATAGCTATGCAGATGACACACAAATGTACGTAACCATTTCACCAGGAGACTATGCTCCAATTCAAACACTGAGTAAGTGCATTGAACAAATCAATGACTGGATGTGTCAGAACTTTCTCCAATTAAACAAAGATAAAACTGAGGTAATGGTTTTTGGAGCCAAGGCAGAACGTATAAAAGTTAGCGCTGAGCTTCAGTCTGCAATGTTTAAAACAACAGATAAAGCCAGAAATCTAGGTGTAGTCATGGACTCTGACCTGAGTTTCAACAGTCACATTAAAACAGTTACTAAATCAGCCTACTATCACCTAAAGAATATATCTAGGATTAAAAGACTAATGTCACAGCAGGATTTGGAAAAACTTGTCCATGCCTTTATCTTCAGTAGACTCGACTACTGCAATGGTGTCTTCACAGGTCTCACTAAAAAATCTATTAGAAAGCTGCAGCTGATTCAGAACGCCGCTGCTCGAGTCCTCACTAACACTAAGAAAGTGGATCACATCACTCCAGTTCTGAAGTCTTTACACTGGCTTCCTGTGTGTCAAAGAATATATTTCAAAATACTGCTGCTGGTTTATAAAGCTTTGAATGGTTTAGGCCCAAAATACATTACTGACCTCCTGCTAAATTATGAACCATCCAGATCTCTCAGGTCTTCAGGGACAGAAACCTGCAGGTCCCCTGCAACTCTGACTACTTTTAAATCCAGGCTGAAGACTTATCTTTTTGTCGCTGCTTTTAATTGAACTATTCACATCTTAAACTGCACTGTAACTTTTATCCATGTATTTTTTCTTTTAATGTTTTAAATTTAAACGTAATTAAGCTCCATGACATTTATGAGAGGGACTGCTCTAAAGTAGGATATTTGGGATATTCATCGTAGCCAGGGTTTACAATCAGTTTTTGGGTGATTTGTATTGAAGAACAAGTATCACATCACCGACGGGTGAAAAACAGTGTTTTGGTAACACGGGGTGTTCAGGTAACACTTAAAGACTTTGTTATGGAACGCAAAGCAGAGTAGGGGGCTAGTACACCCTCCTGAGGGTCCGATTGTGGATGTCATGCGAGCATAACATGGTGAAAACAATCAGTCTAAATTAACAATCGGGACGGAAATGTTCGGATTTCCAAAGGGAGGTTCTGTGAATAAATTAAAAATCAAGAACCGAAAGAATTGAACTATTCATATCTTAGACTGCACTGTAACTTTGATCTTTTAATGTTTTCTTTTTAATGACTGATTTTAAATGCCATTTTCTTAATGTCTTTCATTTTTTGTTTTTCTTTTAATGTTTCTTTTATTATCTTTTACTGTTTTTAAATGCCTTTGTCTGAATGTCTTTCATTTTTGTAAAGCACCTTGAATTGCCTGGTGCTGAAAGGTGCTATATAAATAAACTTGCCTTGCCTTCATAGAAACTGCTGTAAGTAACGCATGTCACCTCTGGCTTGTATTTTAATCAAACAGTCACTAACATGGATGCTTCCATTCACATATACTCAACTTCATTAGACATCAGCAGAGCAGATGCAAAGAGAACATTTGGTTCATCTAGAAATGTTGTCTGACTGTTGATGAGCAATTGTACGTTGGCAGGAAAAGGGAAAATGCCATTTGGTCAGCTAAAAATCATCCATGTGGTTTTTGGTTTCTTTTATGGATCATGTGCAATTCTTGAACAATCAGGAATAAAGATACAACTGAAAAGGAAAAGCATGTTAAGAGGTGGCGATTAGATTGGTACCATGTTGGATGTCTTACATTTTTGCCTAAACCAATTTATAGTTGTGAAAATATATATGATACCCAGCTCTGATTCTTGAAACATTACTGAATGTACTTTCAGATCTACTATATTTTCAGCGTGGCAAAAAATGATAGGAGGTTTTTCAACTCCTGATGAAACAGGATGAAACATGACTTCTAAGTCCAATGTCCAGTCTCAGTACATTGCTTCTTCTTGAGCTAGATAATATGTAATACCTTGCAAAGCTTCACACCTTCTTACAGAAGTAATCTGTCACTGCTGGAGACAGATACACTCACCTCAGTTCAAAGCAAGGCATGTCATTTTGTTGACAAGCTGTGGCTGGGTGTCTGTTTTTCTGCTGTGCCTGGGAGGACATGTAATTCCTTATTCTCTCTCGGAGAAATCAGCATCGTACAGAGCGCCTGTCAGGGCTGTGCGTTCGGATCACTAAACTCAGCGTCTAGAAGTAGCTGAATATCAAAGGCTGAATAATGATACAGCTGATTAAATCTTTAGAACACAAACAGTTTTTTGCACTGATATTACTGAGGCAGGTAAGGTGGGTTGGAGAGAGAGAGAGAGAGAGAGAGAGAGAGAGAGAGAGAGATTAAAGACAGGGTAGCCTGTAAGGGCTTCTTGTAACTACCAACAATTATGCTTCAATCAATCACTCAATGTTTATTTATATAGCCCAATATCACAATTTGTCTCAGTGGACTTCACAGTGTGTACAGAATATCAGTATGACAATACGACACCCTCTAGTGTCCTTAGACCCTCACACCGTACAAGGAAACACTTTCAGAGAAACCCACAGTTTAAAGGTAAAAATGGGAGAAACCTCAGGGAGAGCAACAGAGGAGGGATCCCTCTCCCAGGACGGACAGACGTACAATAGATGCGGTGTGTAAATCGAAGAGATAATACATTTACAACATAGGTAGTCCAAATGTTTGGAAATGCATGTGTCTGTAATAAGAAGATGAATCCACGAGGATGTCAGCAATCCTGTGGGAGCCATCAGGGAAGTAGTATGGTGAGAGATGCTTATTGTCAAGGTCAAGGTAAATGCAATGTGTATGCCTGTACTACAATATTTGAATGCATATACTTCATAACATATTTACAAAAGTTGATTAATTTGAAATGTGGCAGTTTGTGTGTGTGTGTGTGTGAGAGAGAGAGAGAGAGAGAGAGAGAGAGAGAGAGAGAGAGAGAGAGAGAGAGAGAGAGAGAGAGAGAGAGAGAGAGAGAGAGAGAGAGAGATGGGTGGGGTTTGGTAGTTGACAGTAAACTCAGATTATCAAGCATTTACCTCAGGGATTGAGTTCTCAAGCAGAGAAATATCAATCCTTGCCCAAGGCTTAATCTTCTTCAGGCCGATGGCTGATGGGATGCGAGATTAGCAACTTTATGGTCCTTATTGTGCAGAATTTTATTTGGCTTTAACACAATCAACATGAATTACAGATACAACTATAGGCAGAAACAGTAAAACCTTTGGAGGAGCTTGGAGTTCAATCAAATACAAATTCAAAACGCCTATACAGTAAGTACTGTACAATGTGCAAATTCAGGAAGGATGTGGGGTGAGGGGACGGCCCAGTACGATGCAGTCTACATTAATCATGTAACAGTGCTTTAGACAAATGACTCCTTGTAGACATTGTTGGTGCAGTTTCAGTGCCTTCCTTCGGGAAGCTATTCCAAATGTAGGCACCTGGCTAACTGCCTTGCTCAAGGGCCCACTGACAGTTTTTTGCGAGTGAGACAAGAACTCCTTCTGGCTGCATCACTGGTCTGACCTCATCTCCAAGCCACATGAATGTTGAGCAGCAGAGCAGTGCCCGGCGGTGATTGTGTGCCTTATGATGGCCTTGCCCCTTCCAATGCAAAAGTGCAATGTTGATGCACGCATAGCAATGCCTTTCCTAGTGTTTCCCAGACAACAGTTGAACTTGATAAACTCTCAGGAGCAACAACGGATGTAAGAATCAATAGGACTGCTTTTGGCAAGTGGACAGAGTGATTAACTTGTCCAGAGGCTTGAAATATGCGTGCTCACTTCAGGTCATGAAACAAAGAAAGATATAGAAGTCAGCATTGTGGCGACTGGTTATTAACTTGTCGTGATTCAACATCTTTTTAAAGCTGAGTCCTACTTTCCACTCCTTGCATCCTCTATCAGTTTGTTTATCCCCTGGTACTTTGTCATTTTACGCATATACTGTACAGCAGAGAGTAAACATCATCGATTGAACAAATGTATTGTTGAAGCGCTGATACACTTTCCATTCCACCGAACACACACTTTTGAGAAATGACCTACAATTACATGTCTGCCAGCATGATGACGGGGTACGTCCAAATGTTATCAACGCAGAGCTTGTTTAAATATTTGAGGGACGTGATATTGCTTTTGACTCTAGTTTGACTTTAATTAACAAAGTGGTATGCATTACAGTCCCTTTCATATCACCTCATGGTTGTCATGGTCTTTGACGGTTTTTAATTGTGTCAAACATTAACACGATAAACACACTCTACACGCAGTATCATCTCTTCTCTATCCTGTTCCCTTTTTAATCACACACCATTTGTGTTTTCCAGGCTATACTCTTACATCTGGCAAATATCACAGCCTCATCTAACAGCATCACTACACACACTCTCACACCTCAGTGCCTCCTGGCCCAGCCTCTTTTATCATTTTCTTGTCAAGCGTAGCAGAGAGCCTAATGTGAGAGGGTAAGCGCAGTGTAAACAGTGGACACATTTTAAATGTATCTCTGCAATTGAGTAATTACCCGTCAGTGGGGGCTGCAGAGGGCTTCTTACCAACACTGTGGTTCAACAGAATCAAAATAAATCTTCAAATAAGGTATTACATTTTAATTACTAGCCTCTTTTGGCAGCTTAGTCTGATAAAGCATAAGTCAGTTTCAACATTGATGGGTTTTAATGCATCCTCTCACACGTCATGTAACGATGCATTGTATGACATTCTGCCATATTAGCCCTTTCATATCTTTGTGTGCTAATGAATCCTTAGGACTGCTTAATGAAACCATGACATGTTTCAGTCACAACATCAGAAAAAAAAAACACTTCAACGTAATGAAGTACTAGCTGCATGACACAAAGCAAATATTACTGTCTGGTTATTTGTTCTATCGATAATGTGCAAATTGATTCTCTAGAAATGTGATTATATATTTCACTATATGCTGTATGTTGTGGGTGGGATACAAATCAAACACTCACTGTACAAGCTGAGCCTTTATAGCAAAACAGTTGGCATGTTTTTGTGAAAAATCAACCAGAATGATGAAAATGATTTCAAAATAGGGTCTGAGATTAAACAATGGAGATAATAACCATGTGGTAGATTGTTATCTTTTCATTGGGACGCACATACTGGAAGCAAAGAATCACTCTGGTCTTCATAGTTTGTAGCGGCTGCTGCGCCGAAAATAGAATTATTAGATTTAATAGTATGTAGGGGAAAGAAAAGCAATGAATAAATAAGAGGTTATACAGTGATGCAATGCAAATTAGCCTTGGATTCAATTTGTCGATGGAATGGTAATGGTTAGGCCAGAGACCGGCAGAAAATGCTGTGATTTCCTCCACTTGCTTGCATCACACCATGCTTATTTCTGTTTCATGCTCTGCAAATGCAAGCCAAACTGCAATTTCTCTCCCACTCAACCCTGGCACAAATGACGTTGTTTGTAAGTATTTTTTTATTAATATATTCAGTTACTTCCAAAGCATTAACCTCAATCTCTGGTTATGGTAGTAATGGTAAGAGCGGAACAGCTGTTTGGTTATCTTTTAGTAGAACTACTTTCAGCCCGAGCGGTGGCTCACGTTTCGTTTTCATGTTGTCTGCGTAGCCTTGTGGCTCTCTTCAAAGACCACGAAGAAAAGTGTGAATAGGAAATTCACAGTGTAAATGGCCCTCCTAATGACTCTCAGCAGGACTACTCCTTGTATCTTTTATGAGCCAGGAAGAAAGGCGCGCATCATTATACAGTGCCCATCTGAAATCCACCAGCAGCGTGATGCTCGACAAAAAGAATCCCCTCCTGGCAAATCGGGCGTAATGGGACACATTAGCGTATCGTTAGCCTGTTAGCGTGCCTTAAGGTCAGAAACTGGCTGCCAAAGAAAAAGAGCTGGCTCTAAAAGTATGTTCATTCATTTGTGAACAGATAAAGCACGAGCAAAACATATATATTGAGATTTGGAATTCATTTGAATTTCATCAGGGTTTAGCAGGGATAGAGATTAAAAATGTACTCATATTGATTGTGTCATTAAACGACAATCAATCAGAAACATTTCTCAAACTAAGTACTGATCCTTTAGAGTAGTCCCTCATGTTTAAATGTAGGCAAACATGGAGTAAATGTAATACTTGCTCTTACTAAAAATACACTGAATACTGAATTAGCATTCGATATTAAGAAAATCCGTGCATGTCTGGTAATAATGTTAGGTCATGAAAAAAGGTTATTAGAGAATAAAAAGGAGGAATGTTTTAATGCTACATTCAAACTATGACTCTCGGGGGGGAAATGCTTCAGGTGTGCTTCATTTTAAATGTCACCAGTTAGAGCTCAGTAAGTCTATTATGGACCATAAGAGGCTATTGAAGATGCACATTATACATCAATCAAAGCGAATCAGAGTCGCTAATCGAGACTTCAGTGTAGATCCTAAAGGAATTCGCATTTATGCAATTTGCCTCATAATAAGGTTATAATTTATCCTTAATCTGTAGGATATTACAGAGTAAAGTGCAGTAATTGGTATTGTAAGTGTGTATGTGGATCAGCTAGAAAGGGATTTATCGGAAGGTGTGTGGAAACCACAGCAACAGATTATGTAGAATTGTAGATTGTGATGGAGAAAGAGAAAGACAGAGGGCTATGGTACTATAAGATAAAGGTTAAAAAGGAGAAAGTGAAAACAAGTAATGAGGCTGGTGACTGTAGCAGTCACCTAGTGTCGGTTACTCACTCCAGGGGGCTCTGTTGATAAGGCCAAACCAAAAATATGATCTAATTTGACTCACCTTCAAAATGAAATGCACTATCTGATGCATCATGCACTGCTAAAACAAATTACCTGCTAGGTCTAGATGTAGCACAGAGTATACCGTAGATGCTTCGATTTCCAAGGGAATGATAAGTGACATTTCAGTGCAATCTCGTCAGGGGTGAAAGGTGGGATGGTGGGGAATTGTAAGGCTAACAAGTGCAGGGCTAGTCAGCAAATAATGGGAGAGTCATCTGCGAGAGATGCCCATCAATTAAAGGCACTTAAGGCACTAATGATCAGCAAAGGGTTCCTAATGAGGATATGTGAAGGTGGGATCACATCTCTGGAAGTCAAGTGCAGTGTTAAGATTCTAGCAGTATGCTAAAAGCCATGAATGCACACAGGCCAACTCATCACACTATCAAGGTCATTAGACGCTGTAATCAACTTAGCTAGCACTATTTCAGGGAGAAACAAAGTTGCCTCTGCTTTAAAGCTGAGATGGGAAACCATGTGCCGTGGTATAGCAGGTGATTACGCTAATTAGTTCCTTCTGTCAGCTAGAAGGCATGATAATCAGTGAAATCGCCCTGTGTTGCGCTTGGTTGGAATGAAAACCTGCAGTCTCTGGACCATTCCCTGTCACACGGTTGCTTATACCTGCCTTCATATAGAGAATCGGAGACAATAAGCTCTGACAGTTGTCATCTACTGTGCAAAACACTGCCATACAATAAAACACAGGTATATTATTGTAAAAAATGTATATTATATATAATGCAAGACTATTCAAGCAATACATTTTACATCAACATTGTTTTCCCTATACGATGTAGATTACTGCAGTGCACCATATGTTGTAAGCTTTCAAAAAAGCTTTCAAAAAACTCACCATATTTCCATGTGACTCAGCCACAGAGGCCTTGTCAAAGCCGAATGGGAACTGTAGCATACAGTCTTTCATCTCTGTTAAAGCTCCAATAATCATTTTGTTTTGTATATGAAAGTGGCTGTTCAAGTGGTGGAACTCCAAAGTAGCATTTAGAGTTCCTCTTAGCTCGCCGTTTTACTTTTACTGCCAGCGCATTTATTGTACAGTACACTGTTACTGCTCTCAGCAAAGCTGTTCCCTGCAGCTGGAAACCATTATCAATCAATCAATCAATCAATCAATCAATCAATCAATCAATCAATCAATCAATCAATCAATCAATCAATCAATGTTTATTTATATAGCCCAATATCACAAATGTTACATTTGTCTCTGTTGTCTTCACAGTGTGTACAGAATATCAGTATGACAATACGACACCCTCTGTCCTTAGACCCTCACATCGTACAAGGAAAAACTTCCGGAGAAAACCCACAGTTTAAAGGGAAAAATGGGAGAAACCTCAGGGAGAGCAACAGAGGAGCGATCCCTCTCCCAGGACGGACAGACGTGCAATAGATGCCGTGTGTAAATTGAAAAGATAATACATTTGCAACATAGGTAGTCCAAATGTTTGGAAATGCATGTGTGTATAATAGGAAGATGAATCCACGAGGATATCCATCCAGGACCTATGATCCAGGACCACGGCCACGACTCAATATCCAGGGCTCGCGATCCAGGACTCAGGACCGCAGGATCATCCATGACTCCGGATCCCGGCGTATATAGACACCAAAAAGAAAGACATTTGGGGAAGCTGGGTTAATCGGAACATGAGAGTACACAGGTATAGACAGAGAGAAGGAAGAAGTAAGATGTCCCCCGACAAACTAAGCCTATATCAGCAAAACTTGGGGCTGAATCTAATCAGCGCTAACTATAAGCTTTATCAAAAAGGAAGGTCTTAAGCGTACTCTTAAAAATGGATAGGGTGTCTGCCGCCCGAACACAAACTGGAAGCTGGTTCCACAAATGTGGAGCTTGATAAGAAAAGGCTCTGGCTCCCATTGTACTTTTAGAGATTCTAGGAACAACCAACAACCCTGCATTATTGGAACGCAATGCCCTAGTAGGACAGTAGGGTATAATGAGTTATTTAAGGTAAGATGGCGCCTGCCCATTAAGGGCTTTGTAGGCGAGAAGAAGAATTTTAAATTCTATCCTGTGTTCTATAGGGAGCCAGTGTAAGGCAGCCAGAATAGGAGTAATGTGGTCCCTTTTCCTAACTCTGGTTAGTACACGAGCTGCAGCATTTTGAATCAACTGAAGCGACTTGACTGACTTCTTGGTACACCCTGATAATAAGGAGTTACAATAATCCAGCCTTGAAGTAACAAATGCATGGACTAGTTTCTCTGCATCGTTTTGAGGCAAGATATGCCTGATATTTGCAATGTTATGTAGATGGAAGTAGGCGGTCCTTGAAATTGATTTTATGTGGGCGTTAAAGGATAAATCCTGATCAAATATAACACCAAGATTCCTTACAGTCTCACTGGAGGCCAAATTAATGCCATCCATAGTTAAATAATTTGTTTCGTAGATTCTTCGGACCAAGTACAATAACTTCAGTTTTGGTCGTGTTTAACATCAAAAAGTTTAAGGTCATCCACGTTTGAATTTTATTTAGATGATTAATTTCATCCGGCTTGATTGATAAATATAGTTGAGTATCATCCGCATAACAATGAAAGTTTACAGAATGATTCCTTATAATATTGCCTAACGGAAGCATATATAATGTGAACAAAATAGGTCCGAGCACTGAGCCCTGTGGCACTCCATGGCTAACTTTGGTTTGCGTGGAAGATTCATCGTTGACACGTACAAACTGAGAGCGTTCAGATAGATAGGACCTAAACCAGCCTAAAGCAGTTCCCTTTATGCAAACTAAGTGCTCTAATCTTTGCAATAGGATATCATGGTCGATAGTATCAAATGCAGCACTGAGATCGAGCAAAACAAGAATAGAGACAAGTCCCTTGTCAGAGGCTATTAGAATGTCATTTGTGACTTTAACCAGAGCTGTCTCTGTGCTATGATGTGTTCTAAAGCCAGACTGAACATCTTCAAATAAATCATTGTTTTTTAAGTAATCACACAACTGTTTTGCGACCGCTTTCTCAAGAATCTTTGAGAGGAACGGAAGATTAGAAACAGGTCTATAGTTGGCTAAAACCTCTGGATCGAGGTTGTGCTTTTTAAGCAGTACAACAATTGTTCTGGTAAACCCACTGTTAGCTACCTGCTCAGGACCGAGCTGACACATTGATCAGTGGATAAAGAAATCTGACAATTCAGGAAACTAAAGACTTGCATCATTTTCTCAGGGATTGACTCACTTTTACTTTAGCGGAGTAAATATTAGCCTTACATTTGTCCAGTAGCCAGAATAATGACTAGACTGTGTTCGCTTGATATGAAAGGCAATTATTTGCAAACACATTCCCTTTAGAGTGCCGCTGTAGGATTTTTAAATATCTGGCATTAAATGATTGTGGTTTCAGCCGTCCCACTGCATGTTATTCATTCTTTTCGGACAAAAATATGATTTGAAGAAGCTCAAATCTTGAGGTCTCACATCGCTAAATGAGCAGCGCCGACACAGCGTGGAGTGAGCGCCGCTCTGTCTTGGCTTTAGGAAGAGAACATTGTCTGGACAGGAAAGAGCATGATACCACTGACACGGCACAATCCCTCAGCACCTCGGGGTATTTGATTATCTCCGTAGCAACCTGCTCGTTGATGACCCCCATTACCTGCCTGGCACACATGTCAGGCACGTAATGCGTCAAATTAAATGTACTTCCTGACAATCTCACACATAAGGACATAGAACATGTGGAGAGGCGTGAGGAGGGGTCCTGATTCCATCATGAGCTGCACATACTTTACTGATGTCTTTGTGGAGATAAAGGATATTTTTTTTGTACTTAAGGGCATTGGAAGCAGTTCCCTTACTGAACTATTCTCAATTCTTTCACCTGGTCAGTATACCATGTGAACAGAAATGATTGAAACATGCAACATTTCTAATAATCAGATTTTTAGAAAACTTGACAGGTAATCAAAGGAATATCTCCACATGATTCTTGACAACAATGGATGTAAACAGTGCATTTATAGATGCAATGGTGTGGTTCTCGGAGGAGCTTATGGCTAAGCTGATTCTGCATAATCTCCCCAAACAAGAGGGTCTATTCTCAGAGAGACCAAAGCACAAACAGATACCATATGTCAGCGCAGCTATTAGTGGGATCTAGCACAGACAACTGTCTCATCTTCTAAGTCTAGCAGACTACACACTACAAGACCTTTTCATCGTCTCTCAAGGTCAGTATTTCCGGCTGTTTCTAGTCAAAAAACAAACCACTGGGGTTTTGCCAAATGACCAGAACACCAACCTCCAGGATCAACACTTTGATATAAACACAAACAACTTTACTTAGTTTGCCCAAAAGACTCATTAGGTTGGAGGTTTTTCCTCTCCATTACATTTTCATCTGATATGTCCACAGGTGGGAGGTGTTGCCATGTGAAACAGAACTATGTGAATGCCTCTGTTGGTCCTAAAACTACAGACTGTGAATTTGCAAGAAACCTTGTATCCTGTAGATACTGTCATTGTTTCAGGCAGTTCATTTTCAAGAGCAGTAATTGTGTTAATGAGAGCAAGCCCCCCTGAGAAAAATTAAAAAGTGTTATTTCGTGGAAGCCAAAAACTTTAATTCCTCAACTATGAATATAATTTTAATAGTGATTTCCATCCTGCTTCACTTGGCAAAGCACAACCGTTTGGCCATGTGGGTGTTTTGGAATAGAGAGCAAGC
The DNA here is from genome assembly GCF_902827115.2 of Pseudochaenichthys georgianus. Lineage (NCBI taxonomy): Eukaryota > Metazoa > Chordata > Actinopteri > Perciformes > Channichthyidae > Pseudochaenichthys > Pseudochaenichthys georgianus. The sequence continues at coordinate 36,458,649 of NC_047518.2, read as the reverse complement.
TTTCACAGGTTATTTTTTCATTCACTCAACTGTGTTAAGTAAATGGTGTGAAGATACGTCACACATCAGGTATTATGTTTCTCACATAATAACAATGTTTTGAAAAATCCTCCTGCACGGTTCACAATAGATGACGTTTCACTGAGCTGGAAAATGAAATAATTTTGTCAGCCTGTCATCGTAAGAGAAAATATGACTTTTTCTTTTCAGCTGATTACTTCCACTACGTTGCATCCACTACTGAGTATCATACTATTGCACGCTTCATGATACAATCACACCCGATTAAACTGCTTAACACGCTCAGATTCATGATGTAATAAATGTCAAACTTACAGAAGAAAAAACTCATAGCTAGCTTCTAAACTGTGATGGTGATCAAATACAATAATCTTAAAATTCAAGAGAAATTGGGCCAGGCTTGGAGAGAACTTCTGTGATTTAAATATGTGTCTCCCTATTTTCTCGATAGTATGGTGGCCTACAGGGACTACCAGGACTCCAGTGGTACCATCATGTCCAACAAATTGTTCCCTACGTTAGGCTCTCATGCGAAGTCCCTAGTACCCTCCCACACCTGCCAGGGACCGTCCTTCCTGCGGTTGCCTCTCCTCCTCCTCTTTCTCCTCCCACTGGCAGCAGGGCGGGCGGTAATTAATTTCCACGTTTTAACTGGGAGGCAAAACGCTAGCATCCTGGGACCGAGGCGTGTGCCATCAGCCTACATTCTGGATTCAAGGGATTAGGATAATTAGCCCCCGGAAGAGTGGGCAGACAGATGGAGAGAGGAGATGGAGGCACCTCGTGGCCGGGGAGGCTGATCCCTCCTGTTCTCTCCTCTAGCTTATGGACGCAAAGAAGCTGTAAACAATAGTTTTCTAACCGATGAAGAGTGGGGGGAAAACAATCTAGACACAAACAGATTGCCGAATACTTTTGCCTCAGGATAATCCATCTGATATGCTTTTTTGTCATACAGCACATCAGTTTTGAAAACATTTCAAACTGGATTCCTCTACTGGGGGAAATAACTTGTTGTGCTAACTTGCTACAAAGGCGAATTTATTTATGTGATAGTGCGTAAGCGTCTGTTTGTAGGCACACATTTAAGCGTTCTCAAAATGGGTGCCGGCTAATGTGTGTGATTGTTGGGTGGGGCGTTAGACAGAAAATGTGCTCTCTGCTCTGCTCAGGATCCCTCAGTCACTTAATGAAAAAGAGAGTGGACTTGTTGCAAGTCACTGATGCAGAAAACAGATTAACTCAGCTGGGCTGCGCTTGCCCAATATCATGTCAAACAAAACTATGAACTCAAGTGTTGGGCATGAGGGGAGAAAGCACTACTGGTATATATTATATATTGTATACAGTGATTAAAATCGATAGATAACAGAGGAGATTCTGCAGCGTTTTAATATTACACCAAGACCTTGAAACCAGTAAGAAGCAGTTGGCGTTTGTGAAAGGTATATCACAATTAGTTATTGATTTACACTCATAATTATAGCCGCAGGGCCTGTTTAATACCAGGTTTTCTTACCCATTTTTCGGTGAGAGAGTAATTATCCTCAGTATTGATACGCTGATGATAACATGCTCAATTGCACTGATGAAACTGCAACTGTGTTATGAGTGACAGAAGAGAAATTCATGATAATCACACATGATTTAATAGTAGTCTTATTTCTTCAATCAAAAACATTGTATTATTAAACATCCTCTATATCCATCCAAATGATAAATAAGATAAAAGACACACAAAGCCATTCCTTTTAACCGCTCCCCGAGCATACGGTAGAATCATTCCTGACGATACTAATGTTACATGCCTCCCAACATGTGTATGCTCGAATGATTTCCAGCACCAGCTGACGGCATCTGCCACATCTTCTCTCCCTCCGTGTGTTTTGGTGCTTTTTGCTCATATTACTCAAGACAAAAAATAAGTGACAGTTAGCTCCGGAGACTCCAGCGCAGTAGTGCACTGTGTCTGAGGCTAGCATCTGATAGACCGCAATAAGGGGCCTGCAATTGTGAATGGAGAAGGGGGTTGGCAGAGAAAGAGGGGGGGGGGCAGCAGTAGAGTGAAGGCTCTTAACAGGTAGACAGCAGGTGTGAGTAGAAAGGATACACCCAGTCCCGTGGGCTGTAACACTCCGAGTGTTTCTGATGACCTGTTTTGTTTTTAATCAGTGGGCTGTGTGTAGGAATGTGTGAACTGCGGTCAGTCAGTTGTTGTTTAAGATGCCTAATCAGTCAATTGTTCCTGTTACAGTGGCGTGCTTCATACATTTGAAGTTGCACTTTTTAAAATGTCAAAGTAAGAGGTTGCTGTTGAACATTAATTATAGCTCTCTCTGAACGTTCAATTGCACTGGAATAAGCTGTGAAAGAGAAACTGTCTGTGAGGTAATTTAGGTGCTACCGTTTCTGTTCTGTAGACTCGTATAATTAGATTGCACACTTTAGTTAACAGTCTCACATGAATTCATTCCTATATAACTTTACTCTTAATCAAGTTAACCTTTACCTTGAATTGAAAACACAAGTACCGCAGCTACTTCATTACACACAAGGATTTTATTGTTAGTCTTAAAGGTGGGGTAGGTAAGTTTGAGAAACCGGCTCGAGATACACTTTTTGTTATATTCCATGGAATGCTCTTAACATCCCGATAGCAATGAATATCTGAAGTGCTTTGACAAAAAATCCATAAAAAAATGTCATCTGTGGAAGCCGTAGTACTGTAAAAAGCACGACTGCCGCCCTGTCTGTCAGCCATCCAATCTCGTGCACGCACAAATGTATCTCGTGCCCTCATTGGGCGTGCCGTAATTGGGCGTGCATTGCGCGTTCATGTGTGTTGGAGGAGGTGCTCTGAAGTCTGAAGGAAGGGGCGGATTCTTTTCGGCTGTGTACTTTCAAATGTTAGTGCACTCGAGCCGGTTTCTGAAACTTACCTACCCCACCTTTAAGAGTGTGATCTTTATTTTAGAAGACATATAGCTGCAAGGACTACGTGCTAACATGTAGCACCTTTTACATGTTCACACTACGCTGCTTATCAAATCAAGCGTTTCCTAACAGCCAGCCACTAGAGAGCGATCAAGATTGTTTGTTCACTTACTGCCATTCCACATTAAAAGAGTAAGATATTGAATAAGATACAAAACGCGCTGAATTCAGGTGATGTAACAATATATAGGTCTTGCAAAGAGTTGTTAATTATCCACTCTCTTAGTCGGAAGTAAATGCTTACCCAAGCTTTTCTTGTCTTCATTTTGTTTTGCATGAATGCTCTCTGAGGACAATACAATGTGCTGTTAGTGTACAAATTCATACAGTAAGTTCACTGTGGATATGAAGGCTACATGTGGGTCACCAGAAGGAGAGAGAGGGCAGTGCTGAGCAAGCTTAATTGCTTTGCTTAAGGTTTGAAAGGGAAGAAAGGTAAAAGTGTCCACTCTGTATTCTTTAGATTTGAGTAAAAATAAACGTATTGAAAAACCTGGCAACACATGATTTCCATTAGGACACATGCAATCAACCTGATCGTTTAATATCCCGTGTAACGTATCAATCATACATCTCTTCCATGGAGGAGAAGAACAACATCTAGAGCAAATGCATCATTTCCATTTGCTGAAGACTCGGCTGTTTTCATCTTTTGAAAACATAGACTGTAAAAGTGTCTTAACAACAAACCCTGGCAGAAACGAGATACACCCTGTAGACCTAGATTGAAAGAAGAATAATTACATCTACATTACCAGGTAAGCAATCATGTAATTCTCCTTGTCACATGGAATAAAGATTAATTTGATAGCAAATATTACACAATGAATTATTGAATAACTCATCTCCCAAGTCGAATTAATCTTGAGGATTGATGGCGTGGATGTAACCTGTGATCGGAGTAACATATTTCACGAGTCATTGGTGGCATGCGACACATTCACAAGGGGCATTACCGAGTGATGACTTGATTTTGACTGACTGTCCCTATTTGAAATCAGGTTATAAACAAACAGGGGGTGACGGTTCTGCAGTCGACCAAATTATGATTGCAGAGTCACTCAGCTTTTTAATTAAGTCTGTTAACGGATTATGACAGTGCCTGAACATAACGCATCACATGTAATGAGTCATGAACCGTCCCCTCCTGATTCCTCCAGACACCTACAATGATTAAGTGCAGTGTCCTTTATGAGTTGACAGTGAGGGTCCCTTGACGTTTGGGATCTGGACTCAGTGAAGCACAGCTGTACGACTTGATTTTCTGCAGTCTGCCATGCCCCCTCAGAAAGCTGTAACAGGATATTATGGACAAGGTAGAGCAGTTCAGTTCCTTAGCGTTTCAGGCCCTCTCTGCTTTGAATGACAAAATAGGTCCTTGACTCCATCCTCTCAGTGGCTTTACAGTATCCCTGCTTTCACTTTCCAAGTACTGCCGTTGGAGTGACTGTTACTAAACTAGTACCGTGTGAAAGTCCTTAAGGAAGCAAGTGCATCATGGGTACTTCTCTGTGTGCTAGGCTCCTCTCCTCGCCACACTGTTGGCTCTCTTTAGGCGAGGTGTTATGCTTGCTTCGGTCTCTTGATCCCACAAGTACCCTTGAGATTGACCAGGCGTATTTAGCGGCTACCTCCTGGCATATGGCCTTTATTAAACTGCCTTATATTCGGAGAAGAAAACAATTACACTTTTCTCTCGCTGTATTGTAGGCTATAGTGCATGCTCCCACCACATTTCAAGGGTTGGCGGCGATTAATAGGCTACCCACATCACAACAACATTCACCAACCTCCCACAGCACCACCCTACCCACTGTAGGTGACTTTGTAAACAACAGTTTGTTATGTTAAACACAATTTAGGTTGAAATGTCATGGTGTTTGGATTATGGTATTTAGGCATAGAAAGTGTGACAATGATACGTCTTTACGAGAGGGTCCCAGGCTTTGTTTGCATCTTACGTGTGAATGAGGCAACACATACAAAATGGCGGCGACATGATTCACATAGTGCTATTGTTTTTACGCAATGCACAGATCGACAATTGGTGGTGACGCACCAACACAATACAAATAGAAATGTGCCAAAAACATTCACCGAAGAAAAAGACAAGATAGAAAACAGAGATAACAAATGTCATCGTTGTATCTGGAAATATAAGGAAAGCAATACAATTGAAGCGTTTACATTTGTCACTAAATCAATTGGCTGTTGAATATTAATGTGTGTATATATATTAATATAAATATTACAACTTTTATATTGTTATTCAAATGTCTTGTACATTTGCATATGTGTGCTTGTAACCTCATCCTGCTACTTAAGATTCTTGATATTCTTTCTAATCAGTTTAATCATTAAACAAATCTTGATTTAGCGCTAATTCGTATTATTCATAATGCATTTTGTATGAACTGGACAAGCTGCAGCTTCCGCAGATAAATAAATGAAGAAAAACATACTTGGTTTGATACGTAAAAGTAGTTATAGAAAATGTCGATTGTGAAAAGAGGAAATACAGGATTGAAAACGTGACCTGGGTTTGACACCGGGCTATAGGCATTGTGGTGGGCAGACAGAAACTGCAGCATGTGCAGTTGTTTCTGAAACCTTTCATTAGTAAAAGCCTCATAAGAAAAGCCAGGTGGTTTCAGCGGGTAATGAACTTGTCAGCTCTGAGGTTTTAGAGTTGGTTGGCTTTGTCGTTTTTTCTTATTATTCAATTCAGCACCTCGGTCGCTCTTCCTTCCCAGTGGATTTCTCAAGTCTCCGCTTGGATGCTTGTTTTGCACCAGGAACACATTTAGCTTCTCCCATTGGACCCAAGGTATTGAATTGCCTCTCATTCAAAATAAATAATCTGCTCCCATAATGCTCCCTGTGTATTCCCACAAATGGGAAGCAGCCAAAATGCTTTTGTAGCAATGGGATTTTCTATTATTTTTCAAAAGCCCATCAATAGTATTAGGCCTGCCAGATAAAAGCAGTGAGACTTGACTGCACAAGAAGGTGAGTTTAGTATGAGGTATAGATTTGCCTCAATCCTTTTTCATTTCATTTGAGATTTCTTGCCTTTTTCATTTGGCAGAGGAAAGTGCCATCAGCTCAGGCAGCATACATTACGCAGAGGGGTGGACTGAAGTTGTTTATGATGTCTTGTACGGCTTTGTGATACTAAGCAAATTCATGTACCAAAAATAAGTGAGAAGTACAGCCTGATTGTGCTGTAACGTTGCACTCCCCCCCCCCCCCCCACTATACATTCTGACATTTTAGACCAAACTCATAATGAATTAATGGAGAAAATGATTGGCACAAATGACATAATGCAGAACGTTAATAGTTGTCACCCTGTTGACCTTCCATTTTCTGAGCTTTTCACGCATTTCCAAACAATATTTACTATATCTTGCATATGAATAATACGAGCAATAATATAATCAGAAATTACGGGCAGCCTTAAGTGAGCACTTTAACAAGGTCACAAATGTAATATTAGCAGGCTTTATTGTAAAATAAAAATAATAGAATGGAGCAGGTTTATTAAAGTTATCTTGTACCAAACATTATGACAAAAATAATGAAAGCTCTTGAGGTTGCTCGTCATAAATGATTGCTTTACTTGACCTCGCTCAATTGGTGTGAAAGCACTTTAAATTCATCAACAAACATTTTGAATACCCTGCAAACAAAAACCTTCTCTATTTATAACTCGCGGATATTTTACACATACAGTTTCTAGTCTTAAAGTTTTCCGAAGTGTGATGGTGAATCATTATTCCAGACAGGTCAGTATTTCCACTGTGTTTTTCAGCTGAGTGACCAGACATGATGCACCGTCTGTTGTAAAGGCGATTCACAAGGTGCACATGTTATGTGTTCTGTCAACAACAAGTGTGGGCTGATTGTCAGCGCTCCACACGGAGCTGCTTCAGTCCATGTCAGGGATCAAAGAGAAACAGCAAAGACAATTTATTCTGTGCAGCAAGTGTGACTATCGCTAGCAGCGGGGGTATGCAGGAAGTGATCTGAACAAAAGAAGTTGTGTCAGTGGTCGAGATAGTGCTGCTCTGAGGCTGCTCGGGTCACCTTCAAATTATATTTGATCAATTATATCTTATATTATGAATTTCGTTTTTTTAAAAGGTGGACATAAGAAACATCAGGAATATACTTTTGGTTTTGAGAGAACATAATATCCTAGGCAAAGAAAGGTTTTATGAGAGTACGATCTCGAACGTTGCTCATCTTAAAATAAGTCACACAAGGTTGTTTTGAAGCCAACCTGATCTCACCAGAATGCGTGACTCCACCACGACTCCTTAACACCACAATGCATGGTGGAGTCACGAACTTTGTTACATTTACGTGTCGGCACCACGCAAACAACCCCAATGTAAAGTGAATGAGGCTCCTTTGTCGTGGTGCACACACGCATTTCTACAACGTCCCGCAGTGAGCTTTTATTCTATAAAACGGTTTTTTAAATCTACTTTATATCTTGTAGTAACTCACGGGAGGCTTCTTTTATTTTATTTGTATTCATAATAATTTAAAAAAATCGTCAGAATGTAAAAATTACATTAGTTACGAATTTGTGTTCTCAAAAAACAGTGCATTGTGTGTAATGCAACTGTGATTTTTATTAAATTAGTTAGTTTTTAAGGAAGGCCAGAGCTTCAGCTGTGTCAAATAGATTGTTCCCTTTAGTTAACGTTATTTAAAAGATAATGATCATGTCCCCTGTATTGTATTACGAGCGTCCATTCCCATTGGATAACGGAGAATTGTACACCCGGAAGTAAGAATTCTCCTTACTGTCGATTTATTTTACAGTGATATCTGCACTACTCATCGACTAAAAAACACCAGATTATCCTTGTTAATTACACAACATTGATTGGTTTGAAGTGTGTACAATGCTTTTGTATTTTCCCCCTTCAATTCGGAGAAACAAAGATTTTTTCGGAGTTTTTGGATGGCAGAAGACACTACACTACCCAGAATCCTCAGCTATCGTTTGGGACTACACCATGTGCTTAGCTTGACAAACCCCGTGATCAGTCCTCAAGCTCTTTGATTGGTTGACTTCCAACTGCATTCCATATGAAAAGGTTTCGTAAAAGAGAAAATCATACTTTATTCAGCAGTGCTTGCTTTACTCTTTGAAAGTCATCACATGAATGCATTGTAATAAATGGTTTGGCTGCATTAAATATTACACATCTGTCATAGTTCTTTATTTATCTCCAGAGATCGGGCATCAGAATAGACCGGAAACTATTCTTTTACTGTTCTGTTTTAATTTCACAATAAATTAGTAGTCATATTTTGTTTTGATATTATTGTTTTTTATTAACTACTAGACCGCTGGGTCATGTTAAGACCATCTTTTCTGTGTTGCTATGGGTTTTTTCCATCGCTTTTGTGTTACAAATATCAAAACAATAACAAAATAATATTCGTCGTAAACTAAACCGGAAACAGCAGTATATCTTATTTTGTTAACACTGTAAACTTGACAGCTTGTTAACCCAAACCACCTACTGGTTAAAGCACGTTATTGCACGTTTAGAGTAATTGCAATGCAGGAAGATTGTGTTGCTTTTTAACGACTGTTTAAAATGCCTTTTTCTTAATGTCTTTCATTTTTGTAAAGCACTTTTGAATGTGTTATATTTTATGAAAACATTTAAATATTAAGAGTACATACAAAATAGTGGGAAAGTAGAAGGTCAATGATATAAATATAGAATAGAAAATAACAAGAAGATACTCAAATGATATCTAGAATAAAACAGTTTAGTGCCTGATAGGAGGATGTGCTAACTAATAAGGCTTTATTTAAACATTAAAGAATAATTTAGGTTAAGGTCTTCTTTTAAATAGGAAAAAAGCTTTGGGGGTATCTAAATATTAAGCCTGACAAAGTCTAAATTGCATGGTTTGTTTTGGAACTTGACAATCAACTTTCCTGCAATGTTAACTATGTTGAAGCACTTATTTTAACTGATATTATACACATTAATTATAATCTTATGTATGTAGATAGTATAAGAAATGTGCAGAATACGACAGTGTAATGGTGGAAATATACACACATATTGATAGATGTCTTGTAATGCACTGTTGAGGAACCTGTGACTCAAGTTTTTCATTCATTACATAACTACACTGTTGTGTATATGATATGTCAATAAACCTTAGAAAATCTTGAAATCTTGAAAGGGATGTGCAACATAGCAATTATATACAGTCTTTAATTAACTATTAGAGAATAATGAGTAATGAATATGCTTTAAACGGATCTGCAGATAAATATGGGTTTCATTCCATTTCAAAGTCCTTTTTGACGCTCTGTGTAAACTTCGCGCATCCAATCACAGAGGTTGAGGACTGATCACGGGTTTGTCAAGCTAAGCACATGGTGTAGTCCCAAACGATAGCTGAGGATTCTGGGTAGTGTAGTGTCTTCGGCCATCCTAAAACTCAGAAAAAACATTTGTTTCACCGAATCGAAGGGGAAAAATACAAAAGCATTGCACACAATTCAAACCAATCAATGTTGTGTAATTAACAAGGATAATCTGGTGTTTTTTAGTCGATGAGTAGTGCAGATATCATTGTAAAATCAATCGACAGTAAGAGGAATACTTACTTCCGGGTGTACAATTCTCCGTTATCCAATGGGAATGGACGCTCGTAATACAATACAGGGGACATGATCATTTTTTTTTAAATAACGTTAACTAAAGGGAACAATCTATTTGACACAGCTGAAGCTCTGGCCTTCCTTAAAAACGAACTAATTTAATAAAAATCACAGTTGCATTACACACAATGCACTGTTTTTTGAGAACACAAATTCGTAACTAATGTAATTTTTACATTCTGACGAATTTTTTAATTATTATGAATACAAATAAAATAAAAGAAGCCTCCCGTGAGTTACTACAAGATATAAAGTAGATTTAAAAAACCGTTTTATAGAATAAAAGCTCACTGCGGGACGTTGTAGAAATGCGTGTGTGCACCACGACAAAGGAGCCTCATTCACTTTACATTGGGGTTGTTTTCGTGGTGAGGACACGTAAATGTAACAAAGTTCGTGACTCCACCATGCATTGTGGTGGCGCATTCTGGTGAGATCAGGTTGTTTGAAGCAGGAGATGCCTTGAAACAAGTGAACTTTCTCAATCCTACAGAACTTCAGTGACCTTCAGGCTAGCATTTTGATGTTTTATTAACATATTTAAAATTTGATCTTGGAAGGGCATTTCCATTCCAAGTACAGATAAATACATGGCACGCTAGAAGACTGCAAATGATATACTGCTTCTCAGTTTCAAGGACACATACAGCCGGCAATCGAATGTTTTTGGTGTATTAAATAGAGGAAAACAAATACAAATCTTAAGCTTTTCCAAAGCATTGCGTTGGAATGAGACACAGGCGTAATGGGTTTGTTTAAAATGGCCTAATGGTGTTCTTGGTCTGCGTCCAAAGATACTCAAAGAGGCAATACGGGAATAATTTAGATATTTAACTTTGGGCCGTATATTTTTGTCAAGGGCACTGATCTCATTACTCCCTTACGCCACTGACTGACTTTTCGTTTTTGTGCTCTGGCTTTTTGACTCACATGTGTTTCTTGGATTTCTATTTCACCACGATCGATGGTGCGGGGGAACTTGGCACGATGAACAAAGATCAGTGGTGAGACTCGTTGCACCTGTCAGAGCTGACCAGATCAGGTAATGAGGAAAGTCCCTCAGGATGTTAACGAACCCATTAAGCGCTCATGTGTGAAACTACTAGGAACCCGGCGTGTTAAATCGTAGCAGACAAATTAAAATTCACTGCACAAGGCACCAGAATGTAAATATCTGCCTTAGCAAGGATGAGCTGGCCTCCTTCTCGTTGCTCTAATCGGCTTTGAAAAGACGGTGCAAAGTGCTTAGGAATAATGCTTGTGCTCTGTGATAAAACCGCTGTTAATATAAACCTACAATAGCCAAGCCATGTTTGAAAAAGGAAGTCAAATATAAGCTCTGTGAATGTTGTTCTTCAAACTACAATAAATGGCGCTAATCCAGGACAAGATGTGAACGCAACAGCTTCCTAACAAAATCTTATCATGTCGTTGTGTCTTCTCATCCCCGGGAGAGTTTTTAAGCTGGAGATTGGTTAGTGTTCTTAGCAAGTGGGTTTGATTGTAAAAACAAAAACAAAAAAATAGTAATGTATGTCTGTGTTATTCAAATATAAACCTATCTTGCCTTATCTGTTTCATGAAACTGTCTTTGGGTGGCGTGTTTACAAGAGAGGATTCGTGTCGGCTGTCAATCAAGTCTGTGCAGTCAAACGCGTTGATTTACATAAAGTCATGAGGGAATGTTCTTTGAAACTCATCATTTCTTTTACGCACTCTCGGGCTTTTTAATATGATATATTTTACTGCAGGCTCCTATAATGAAAAAAGGCTACCTGTAGTGACTTAAATTTAGATTCTCTAAATGTCGAAAATGCATTCAGAAGGTATCAGTTAATGTCCCTCGGTTGACTGGGCCCTCACATTCATCGCTCCGTGCTCTCTGCTAATCCTCATGAGTGCATCGCTCCTTCTACGTGCCCTGAGGGGAATAATCTCCCTCCTCATACCACCAGAAAATGTGGTTTGAAATGAGCGCCCAGGGCTTCAATTCAGATGTTTTAAGATTGGTCTTGTTCCAGAGGATGTGAACGCTCTCGCGGACACAGTGAATTTCCATTTGAGTGCCTCCTGTCCCAGAAACTAGCCAGAGGTGTCCCCAATGATCCGACCCACACCTTCCTCTCATTTGTCTACATTAACTTTGCATGTGTGGTCCGTCCAGTAATAAGTGGGGCAGATTTATATATAGCGGCGGCTGCAATGACTTTGAAAAACAGGGTGACTTGTCTTCAGACCCCTGTCAACCTCTGAAGGCTCCTATTCATCTCTATGACAATATGTTTGCTGTATTTCCTATTTTTATATTAGCCTTCATTACAACTAATGTTTCTGCCTCTTTGACATTATTTGGCTTACACACAAGGCCTTTGTGTATTGTTCCTGTCATGTAGTTAAAATGCGCTAAAAGCCTGTGTAAGATGTTAACTTCCTTTTAGGAAAGTGAGACAGGAGATCATAAAAATAAAACGTACATCCTGTTTTCATTTTGCCCATGGCAAAAGACACTCATTTCTATGGGTGGGGGACGATAATAGCTCTGTCAAAAGAGTTTTATACGTAGCTAAGTCAAGTCTTGTTCTCATTATGTTAAGCATTAAAGCAACTAAGTGGTTGTCAAAACTGCACGGTGATAAGCTGGCCTAAATTAAACAATGCCTTTCCATTTGATTCTGGACTTTGAAGCAGCGTGCAGGCATTAACACAGGCCTTGATATTAATTGAACCTTTAGTTCAAAGAATCAATGTCAATTACACTGCACCATTTTTAGTGACCCAGAGTAGTTATCTGACCTTCCACTTGATAGAGCATCCAACTGTGGTGTCCTAACCCTCAGGATAAGTCAATTGTTCTGCAACAGGTTTGTGACAGTAACATTAAGGCCTTTCCAAAGTGCATCTAATGAAAATGAAGCCCTGGAGTTACCAAGTGACCCGTCACAAAGAATAAGAACATAAAACTGTACGCTGAGGCTTTGAGGGGAAAGGCGATTGCACTCATTCTTCAGTGCTGCTGTTCACACTCCTCACATTATATTGATTGCAACATAAAATGTAACATGCAGCGATGAAAGGACTTTAAAAAAGCTCTTCAAATTGTTTTTTTTTAGTCACTATAAACTTTCAGTATTTGCCAACTGCTTCAAACACCATTCAAAGATAAAACGACACAAATCTTCTGAAGGCAGTACGAGTATTGTGAGAAAGAGTGATTATATTCAACTGAGAGTGACAGGTTAACGGGCTCTCAGACTGAAATAAGCCCCACATTAAGCGAGACAATGCTGCGTTGGTCGGGGAGGTAGCAGTAAGACAATGAGATGCAACACAGGCCAGTTTAAGTAGATTCATTACAGTAAAGGCTTATCTAAATCCAAACTGTGAGGAAAGAAGATACAATTCTGTAGATTAATCAGCTAAGCCTCCGTCTGGATCATCAGGTACAGAGTGTGCCTGCTTGTACAGTATAGTACTTGTTTGGTCAATGCAGTGGTTTGCCATATGTTCTCGCTTAGCACTGCGGAAAAAAGTGGAGCCAGGTTCTACTTTATGTCCAAAAAACCTGTAGTTTTTTAACTCCAAATCTCCAGCGGTCTCACTGGAATGAAGAATGCATTTCTCCACACAGCGTTGTCTGTTTGAACACATCTCATCTGCACCAGCAGCTGAGATGTGTTTGCTCGCCTCGCAGAGAGAGCCCACTTGGGGGTCTGACTGGGGAAAATAAATGTAGTCATGTGTTGGTCGACAACCTGTATTTTCAGATCAATCATAAACAAAATACTGCTGCAAAGGCTATCATTTGTTTATGGTCCGGCTCATGGATGTAACCACGATTTGGCTGTTCACGGTGCCGGGTTAAAAATGTTATATAAAGTGTTTCAGTGTTGAAAACAAACTGTAGTTGACCTTTAATATGATTATGGTCCACTTTTGTTTCATACATTTTGTTGTGTCATCCATCTTAGCCAATGAAAAACAACCTCTCTTCCTTTTCATAGCCCTTGACAGTTTCAGCACAAAGTGTTCAGTAAAGAGCCAGGAAGTGTCTGCGCTACGTGCTTTAGTATTCAATTACCATTTAAAAGTTAACTGTTACAAGGTCAATTCAAGTTTTTTTAACAGCAATGTTTGAGTACTGCAATGTTCACACATGGATGAATGCCTCTGACAATGTGGAGATAGCGATAGAGGGTATACATGGCCAACGGCACACAAAGCACAAGGCTTCACATCTGCTACGCATGAACGAGTATCGTCAAGGCACAATATCATATTTCAGAAAGGTTAAATAGCTTGTTTCAGAGTTAATTAGCCAGGTTAGACTTTTCAATCATAGTATATATATCCATGTGGGGAATGTGAGTTAAAAATATATATCACAAAACGTGGGTTTAGTTGTATTTTACATATATTTAAAGGCATGGCTATTTATCAAGACATAACATACGCAGCACATTATGTGTACTTTACATTTAAACCACTAACACCATATAACACACACACACACACACACACACACACACACACACACACACACACACACACACACACACACACACACACACACACACACACACCTTCTGAAGCTGTTGTATATGCACATTGTGGAGCATTTTCCTGCTGTTGCCAACCTTTGTGTCCCACGATGCCAAGACTGCAGCTCTGGATATTTTCTGCCACCATATGTGGACAAAGAGAGGTGGCAGCGGGTGAGGAGATGGATGGGGTGAGGATGGTGACGGACACAGGTAGCTTGGCACAGCTCAGAGCCCCCTTCCACCTGGCATTAGCTCCCATTGTGTTGCTCCCCGATTTCCTGGCAGAGCCTTTGATTGAACTGGCGCTGAGGTGAGGATTTGGCAAAGGGAAGGTTTTACCTCCTTGACAACAATAGGCCACAGACGAGGCTGTTTGCATCGTGCTTTGTGGAGGGATTGTCTAATGGAGGTTCACTGTGCATTGTGCAGTGTTTCTGGAAAGGATTTGTGGTTTGTAAAAGGGCATAGTCCCGCTGCTCGCTTTGGCTAATCAATTTAGTGTCCTCCCTGGGTTGTACCACGATTGTCCTCATACAGTACGAGGCAGTTTCTCCTCACTAAAGGATCTAATTGACGCGGCCAGGTTTTATAGCTGCAGGGAGAAATATATACTCATTACTTCTAGTTTGGTTTAAAAGAGAGAAAAAAAGGGATATTCATTGCAAGCACGCCCCGAAACCCCTAATCATGACCGGGGTGCCCTGTCCGCTGCAGAGCACAGGCTCCCGCCCTGACAGATTATCCGGTGTGAATGTTTGGGAATGATAATGAGATCAAAACACCTCACTAAGCTGGGAAGAGAGGGTGGAGACTGGAGCGGGAGAGGGAATGAGGGGAAGCAAGCAAGAGCGAGCAGGGGAGAGGGTGAGCGATAGCTGCGATAAATTGCAGAAGCAGAACCACTTGAGCATAAAATTAGATTTTACAAATGTGTTGTTACCTGACAGTCCTCTGACAGAGGAGGTATCACAACATTATAGGGCTGCATGAGTACTACTAATCGTATCAAATAAATAACAATGCCTCTCAGCTGTGATGGAGCTGGATGCAGATTCAATGTGGACACTGAGTCAGAGGGAGAAATAACATCAAAACAGCCTTTCCCATTATGGACTCAAACATTAGAAGCCCCAATTCAATTGACATGATAATATATCATCATCTGGTGAAGTTGTACATGCGTGAAGCATTTGTCTAATCACTTAAAACAATGTCACCGACGATTGATGATTTTAGCAATATGAAGATGTGATTGGGGTTTTTGATAATAACGTTTTTATCAGTGATTTCTCGTCATAAACTCCATTTTTGTTTTAATAATGTTGAATAATGTGAGGCTTATGTTCGAGACTGGCTTTGGCTCTTTGTTGGACAAACACTTCTCTTACCTTCCATCTCTTAACGTTCCAGCTGCCATAAATAAGCAATATGCGATTGTTTGATAATAAGAATCTTAGCGTTTGGATCCTGCAAAGCAGTCAAAATGGTTGAGGATACATGAACGCATTCAGTGGTGAAAAGCAATATGGAATATAACAACACATACATTTACTATTGGCACAGCATGTCAGCGTAAGACATATACACACTCTTTCTACATAATGGATTGCTACGAGGCGGAGTATTTGAGGAAACAATTATTTGCCACGTTATTGTTAGTTACAAATAGTGAGTTAAATACCTCATTAAGATAACAATAAAGACTGCATGACTCAGTCTGAGTGACAAATGGAAGCTCTAACTCAAGTCAGCTTTGCAGAGTCTGCGTGTGTGAGACAAGTCACCGAGGCAAGCTTTATCTGTAGTATGCTCCGAGAAGGAATACTGCGTCTATGGTGTGTGTGAAGCCGAGTGCATGTGTTGCTCTATGAATACATATATACAGGGCTTTGTTCCCAAAGGGGATAAATATATGGGGAAATATTTGTACCTGATGTGTATTGCTTGATGTTTCAATAGATAACAATAGTTATATACTGTATGTTAGAGTGCACTGGTGTTCTCACTTATGTCAATAATAATCTGTTTTAAGACGTTTTATATTACAGTTTTTATTCCGTGTGCAATGAGGAAGTATGTTTTACACATACATCAGTAAAATACATCGTTTAAATTGTCCTACATTTAGACCAGAAGCTAGATATGTATGTCTTTGGTGTACAAGCAACCAGCTAAACCAAATGCTTATTTTTTCATAATTTCAGGCTTTGAAGTAAAGTATTATCACTGTATTTATTTTATGTTTGAGCCAGTATTGAGCTATCCATCAGAGACGAAGTTAAGGCTTCATTTTCTCATACTGTACGCACATCTTTGAACATTCAAAACAGCAGATGCCAACCAAAACACAGCGCCTGTAATCATATGGTAAACATACAGCAGCACACCGATTCATATAGGTTTTTTAAACACATGCAGGAATATGGTACTTTCGCTAACATAGACACACACACACACACACACACACACACACACACACACACACACCACACACACACACACACACACACACACACACACACACACACACACACACACACACACACACACACACACACACACACACACACACACACACACACACACACACACACACACACACACACACACACACACACACAGCCTTTCACAGTTATGATGAGGATTGTATTTGTTTAGTTTGTTTTTACTCTAAAAGAAGCGAAGGGAGACATTTGTAAAATCACTATTATTATTAGTAATCCTTTTTTTTTTCTTTACAAGGAAATGGGGAATCAGAAAATAAGCTGTATGTGATGGTTGATATGAAAGTCACTGTTTGAAGGAAAATTGACGCCGTACACGATTTGTATCATTGTCTTGTAATGTACTGTCGAATGTCATGTTTTATGTTATTTGTGGACCCCAGGAAGATTAGCTGTTGTTATGCACCAGCTAATGGGGATCCTAATAAACTATAAACTATAAACTATATGACGTACAATACGACACTAAATGGCCCCAAAATACTGTAAGCTTAAAACAAGCCTCTTTGATGCTGTCACAATCCTCAATGAGCAAATACAGGAATAAACGTCAACACTTGTTTAATTAAAGATCTCATGGGTCCTTGAAACTGTTAATAGTCAGCTGAAGCGTTTAGCAATTAACATTATTAGCATGTCAACACATACCCGTCAGTCGCTATCACACTTTGTACGTAAATACTATTAACAGTAAAGACCTTTATGAGCAAACAGTTAATACCAAGTCTGATAGAAGATGTAGCCACTCGACATTAGCATATGGAACAATATGCCCCTATTGTACTTAACTATGATACGTGTGTGTATGTGTGTACAAGTGTTTATAGACACACAAAAAAAACACAATGATGGACATGTCATTCTTTCTCAGAAAAAAAGGAGGTATATTATTATAACTGGTGCCCATAAGATTATCCTATATGACTAACATTATCCAATTGTCTATATTACGTAATATAATTGTTTAAATTGATAATATATAAAGGGAAAAGAACAGCTCTGCAACTCCATATTGGCGTTTTACTTCCAAATGCATTTTTATTTGGGCTTCTGTAATGGTAGGATTTACAGGTTGACATATTCAAGCTTTTTAATCATTAGTCTTTTCACTCGAGTAATTAATCAACCACTCATCTATGCCCCTGTATTGTTAATAAGGGTTAAAGGACGAGTGCAGCATTAGAAGAAAGACACGAGAACACCGTGTGCAGGTCACTGCCTCGCTCGCTGGAGGGCCAACACATCCACAAACACATTCGCACTAACACACAAGGCAATTTTAGAGTGTTACATGCACCCGACCTGCATGTATTTTAACTGCATGAGGAAACCACAGAAGTGAGGGGGTGGTGGGGAGACGCAGGTGAACATGGGGAGAAGAACCACGGCTAAGATCAAACCCAGAACGGTCTAGCTGTGAGGTGACTTTGCTGACTAATGAGCCAACATGCTGCCAGACACCATTAATTAACCAGCACCCTTCATTTCCTCTCATGATACTTATCATTGATTAAATGTAACAGATTCACGGCCTGCTTTTTTTAAATAATGTAGTACAAACGGCAGTATTGGCTAACTTCTCCTCTGGTATTGTTCTGTAGAACAGTTGGTCCCAAGTGTTGTGTTGTTTTCCATAATTATGAGGGAACATATTCTTCTTGAAAGTGGCCACATTACCAAACGTTTGGTTGTGTGTGTGTGTGTGTGCTTTGTGCCGGTCATTGTTTGCTGCCATCATTGTGTTACTGAGTGTTGTTGCACATCCAGGGAGACAGGAAGCTATTCACAGGGAGATTGGGAATACCACCAGTGAAAAGAGAGGTGCAACAGAGCAACACGCTGAGATGCAGTGGGCGAGTGCATGTATCGGAGAGCATAATGAGCTGGTTCCATTGTTTGGGATTCTGCATCGGTGTGTGTGGTAGCAGGGAATCTTTTTAAACAAGCAAGATGTATCATACAATGGAGGCAATAACAAAAATGTAGTTATACTTACATGATATGTCCATCTAGAATGATCCATTTCCTGTGTTGCAAATCTATGAATTTAGCAGGTCTTTTATAGAGAGTAGATATGAGAAAAATAGAGACAAATATGAAGTGTTTTTTAAACATATCTCAATGTGTTTTATTGTTTTTGTTGTTAATTTCAACTATAACAATAACAAAGCTGTTCTGGTTTTAAACCAATCCCAAAAACATGGGGGTTACACAGGCTTGAAAGTGAGGGAATTCGATTATTTTCAATGTTGGTGTGAAGCTGGCTGTAACTGCAAGTAAGGTCCGATTGTTTCTTATCAGAAAAATAACAGAAAGGTCATCTATCTCGCCTCTCTGCACACATTTCATGTTGAACAAGGGCAATGGTAACACAGTTTTACCTCAGTAGTGGAACGTGCGGATACCGAATATGACCTTGCATGCTTTTAAGTCTTGGGTACTGCATTTCTTTTGAACACACATGCTGTAAGATATATCGGAAAAGAAAAAATAGCAGTTTAATTTTGATTTATTTCAGCTGAAAATCGAAAGTCTCTGATTCCTCGACACAATGGATGCTTATAAACATATTCTTATACGCAAATATTACTTTTAAATTGTGGATGTAATCCGAAATAATTGAATGAGTAATCTGAAATCAACATAATAGACTCCATCTGATCACACAGCACCTTTAGGATCAGAACACAAATCACTGCCTTCTTCATTCAGCAAAAATTACCAATGTTACAAAAAGCTATTTGAGCCAAAAGAACCAAGATATTTAGACAGATAACAGCTGTCTCTTTTCAGCAGTTTAACTACATCATACATGAGAACATCAGTACGTATATACTAAGTGTATTATAGCATTTAAAGTATGACAACATGTACCCCTCCCTCATCGACCTTGAAGTGACCCATTATTATTGTTGTTATTGTTATTATTATTATTATCAAGCGCCGCTTTCCACCTTCTTCTCCAGCAGGACTCGGATGAGGGTGTTGCACTTTTCTTTTCCTTATACATGTGATGTTTTGGTGTTGTTGTTTTTTGTTGTTTTGTTTGTTTCCGTTAAGTATTGTTTGTGTTTCTCTTAGTATCCCAAGATACTGTTATGTTTGGCTGTGAAAAAAAAAATATTATTTGTATGTATTTTGTTGTTTTTAGAAAGGGGCAGGTTACATAAGACGTTATTCTTCTCCCTGCTCCTTTTCGCTCAATGGTGTTTTGGTAGAGTCATGTTTTGTTGGCAATTATTGTACATTTGGTTTTGCGTACCGTGAGCGGGAGAAATAAAAATGAAATGAAATGAAGTGCAGCCTCAGTTGCAGCACCGTGGCAGCTGGTGTGGCAGCCGCGGTCAGATCGTGGAACAAATTCACCAGCAGAGTTTTCTTGACTAAAAGAATGAATTCTGGGGGTTGGAGCTAAAAAGAAATGAATTTGAAAATGTACATGGCACTAAGGACCACCCTAATATATGTGTATTTGGTGCGATGCTACTTCTCGACTTGTAACTTGATAACAATGTTGTAAATGTCAAACAGCAGAAACTATAGGAAAAACAGCCCTGGCATTATTCTATTTTAATGTTGCTTTGTTTTGGCAGACTGTCATCCTGTCACTCAGATCAGTCTCTTTGAAGCCTGTAAACGCAGTAGATGTTAAAAATAAGTATTTTCTGTGGTACCCAGATGATTCCAACCTAAGCTGGTTTGCAGGCAGTCTGCCACCACATAACAGCAGAGGGTGGGCTTATGCACTTGCCCACGTTGTTTGCGGGAACAACACATGTGGGCTTTCATGCTATACCATGGATTTTTGCAAGGGCATGTATATCTGAAATGTGAAACCTCTGCTGTTGACTCGACACAGCTTGTCTCCGTCAGTTCCTTGAGGCTTTGCAAACCCCTCTGCTTCTGCTTCACAATAAAATGCTTTTTTTGTCAGACTACAGATTACCAAAGGCTCTCATGCATGCCTGATGTATTGTTTTAGTTGTTTTTAAATGTGTATTTAATTAGCATTATATATATATATATATATATATTATTATTACATGTTATACTTACATACTCAATACTGTGGGCAATCCCCACAGGAGCAATTTGGGGTGAAGTGTCTTGCCCAGGGACACAACGACATGCTGACTGCAGTGGGTTTGAACCTGTGCTCCCCTGATCCGAACACCAACGCACTAGGCCAGTGCGCCACATGCCTCCCTGTAAACACATTGTAGTATTTTGTAAGATATATGGCCAACTGCTCATATACATCCCTTTATTTGTAGATGTAGGAAGCTTCATAAATGCTATAATACGCACTATTAAAAGACCACTAGGATAAATTAAATCAGCTGTGTCGTCTCAGGCTTATTACTTTAGATCCTGAAGCCTCGGGCAAAATAAGCAGTGCAGATTTGTTATTTAAGAAATGTGTAAGATGGAGTGACTGTTTTAGAGATGATTAGCTTTACTTGTTTACTATTGCACATTTGTACACAATACTATAGAATAACAGTTTAATTGCATATTACACTACTAGTTGCCCCGACTCTGTTAATATTTCTGTTCAGTTTTAATGGTCTGGTTTCACTTTCTGCAGGGTAGGCGTTAACTTGCCAGTCGTCCCCTCTTCACATACATCAGTCTGTGCCTTTTGAATGCAGCTTATCCACAAAGTCCTCAAAGGACGAATTATGGAAACAGCTGCAATTAGTGGCTGATTTATATATTGTGGTAGGACCTTAGAGACTAATTAGAGCCCTTTGTGTTCTTGTCTATTGGAGACATGCTAATTTGAAGCCTTTTGACTGAGATTTACAAGTACAAGTCTGCATTTCATGCATCTCAATTTGCACGTGCGCACTGCAATAACGAACATTCAGTGGTGGTTTGAATGGGAACGTTTAAACATGTTCCATAATATTTCAATCTGTACATCATTAGAGTGCATGTTGCGCTGTGCTTCTGCTTATTCTATTGGATGGAGATGCGGGAGCTCTTTCTACATTAAGGCTTTAAAGCTATTGTACTTATGGCAGAATTCTGAAAAGGGCAAAGCAAATTATCCACAGGATTGTTCTCTCAAGGAGCAGGTTCCCCTGTTTATTACATTTGTTAAAGTGCTTCTGTGCAATACTATCCTCTTAACAGTCAAACGACTATATACTCCAGCAATTACTTAATGTACTCTAATGAGATTTCCCCGTGACATGGACGGATTCATTTATTTTACTGTGACGCATTCCACCGGGCGGTTTATGCATCACGTCCTCTCGCATCCAGGGAGGCTTTGACTCATAAATAGCTAGATGAGCTTGGCTTCAGGAACAGCCTCTCTGCCAACAGCAGCACAGACGTGTGCGTCAGTTAGGGGTCTGTTCGGGGGCATCGGAGGGTCACAGGTGCTATTTTTTTCCAAGCTCAGCACTCTGTGACCAGGTATTCTCCAGGATTAGTGAAATAATACCAGATTGTAAGGCAGTGTGTGTGTGTGTGTGTGTGTGTGTGTGTGTGTGTGTGTGTGTGTGTGTGTGTGTGTGTGTGTGTGTGTGTGTGTGTGTGTGTGTGTGTGTGTGTGTGTGTGTGTGTGTGTGTGTGTGCCAGGCCATGGGAACAACAGAATCATTAACACAAATACAGCACCAAAATAAGATAAATAACTTTGTGCTATTTGAATCGAAATAGGGGTAATTCAATTAAAGCCATTTTTATAGATGTGTTCCTGTGTCGTGTATTGTAAAGCATATTAATCCAGTTACTGCTTGGAATGTACAAACATCAACATTGTTTTAAAGATTATTTCAAGAAGTATCTCCATCATCCAACTGTTGGCAACACTATCAATATTCCAGTGAAATTAACAGACAGCTCATTAACTTCCGACAAAATTAAGCAACCTCTGAAACCATTAGTCAAATAATCTATCAAGTCCATCGTCACGTAGCTACTTAGCACCAATTCTAATAACTGGTACATTTCCATTTAGCAAGCAAACCATCTTGAATGTGAGGTTTGCTGCTTTTCTCTGAGTTGTGTCATTCCAATTAAGATATCTTATGGTTATCCCAAAGAGAGATCTGACTGAATCAGAATAAATAGCTTTCAAGATATCTACCGCAGTGATTTAGTGTTTGGAAATGTGCAGGGGAAACAGGTTTCAAAAGGTTGTCTTTATAGCTCAAATGATGGCCATAAACGTTAAACTTAAGCACAGACATTTGCAACTTTTGTTGACGGTGAACTTTTTCAGAAGTGACGGGAGATGGCAGAGACATTTTGCTTTGTTATTGAAATAGATAACACGATGAGAGAGGAGGTGGAGGAGCCAGTCTCTCCATAAGCGGAAGTTCCTCCAGGCATCTTTTAAGATTCTGTCTCAACTGTCTTCTTAAAGGCGGCGGCTGAGCTACACAGGGACTTTGTTGTCTTACATTGTCAGTATTTCATGTTTGTTACTTTACCAATTACACCCAGCTGGTGGGAGGTGTACTAGCTATTTTAATGTAAGATGCCGAAGATATGAAGACACTGACTTTTAGTTTTCAAAGTTCAACAAATAGACAAAATAAATGAATTAGTTTGTTTTGTCTACAGTTTTCTTCAGAAGTACAATTCAGTATATGAAAAGAGACGTCATAAGTTCCTTAAACATTGTATCTTACGTTCCCAAATATGCAAGCAATTGTATCATTTCGTTAACCACTGTGCGTTAAATGAATGCACTTATTTCCAGTGCCATGTAACACAGGCTTTCTGTGATTTAAATATAAACCGTAAGTCTCCAACGCCATGACATCATCATTTAGAAAGGTCCTTTAAGAGCTACAGAGAAAATGATACGCCCATTTTCATAAATTGAGTGGTTATTTCCAAATAAACTGGTTTATAATATCCGTGAAGTCGCCTTTAAGTTAACTAAATTCACGAAAATACTGTATGCTGATTCTTTAACTTGTATTGCCTTGCAGGCCCAAAATCATAATGACGCATTTTAATCTGGCAAACAAAAAGTATTTGTTCCATTACACTGCAGGATGTAGTGCAGCACTGTTGGTTTGATACACACCACCAAAGTGAGAGTCCACTTTGATGTGCTCATAAACAGGTTTTGTACATTTTATGCAGTAGCACAGTCCATCTACAAAAATGGAAAAATACTTTCCTTTGAATCTTATGTAAAAGAAGAGTGCCCTAGTCCAGTTATCTGCTCCATCAATATGTTTCCTGGTAAAATAAAAGGACACCTTAATGGAAAGACAAGAGCCTGAGATATTATGCTGCCCTGATGGAAGAGACAGAAACACACATACACTCCTGAAATCCACTAGGGCTCGAGACTTCAAAGCTGATATTGGCTTTTAGAGGCTTCTCTGAAAAGACAGAGGGTTGCTCCTTGTTTGCCGAGTAAATGTATAAATGTAATACCTTGTGTTATGTGTGCTGCCCTCTCACTGCGAGTCCTAAGTGCAAATGTCTGTAAATATTTTCTCCATTTAGTGCCACCTGGAAATGTGACCGCGTTTCTCCTTCTGCTTGTGACAATGTCTGATGCCGACCGTCAGGGGCCTTACGAGTCTCTCTCTTTTGTCTTTCAGGTGGGATTTTCGAACAGACCGAAGGACCCGTTTCACTTGTTAGTGCGGAGGAGCTTGCCTTTAAATTTGCTGTCAATAGCATTAACAGAAACAGGACTTTGTTGCCAAACACAACACTAACATATGACATACAGAGGATTAATATCTACGACAGTTTTGAGGCATCGAGAAAAGGTGAGTGGCTTGTTCTCGGTCTATTCACGGATTGTGATTACAGTGAGAAAAGGAATCTGTTCAGTCAAAAGCAACAACGTGTTCGTATTAGTTTGATAATTATAATTGTTCAATGGCATAAATCAAACTGTGGTATTTAGTGGAACATACTTTAAGTATTTAGAAATCTTTATTACATGGACCATTGACTGAAGAATACCACACTTCCTTTCTCAAGCTCTCTTCTCTTACTCTTCTGTAGCTTGTGACCAGCTTTCTCTAGGTGTAGTGGCAATCTTTGGGCCCTCACATAGTTCATCGTCAAACGCCGTGCAGTCAATCTGCAATGCGTTGGAAGTGCCGCACGTCCAGGTGCGATGGAAACATCACCCCCTGGACAACAGGGACAGCTTTTATGCCAATTTATACCCGGATTATTCTTCACTAAGCTATGCTATCCTGGACCTGGTGCAGTCTCTCAAATGGAAAACAGCCACCGTCGTATATGATGACAGCACAGGTGAACACACTATTGCAATGTTACTGTATTCTCATTGAGAAAGTACTCTTACCTACTTAAAAACAACAGATCAAAACAATAAAGGGGACTGCCTTTTCTCTGCTGCCATGTATTTATGTCTACTGTTTCTTTTCTTTAGGGCTTATCAGACTACAGGAGCTGATAATGGCCCCGTCCAGGTACAACATTAGGCTAAAGATCCGTCAGCTTCCTCTCGACTCACAGGACACGAGACCCCTTCTTAAGGAAATGAAGCGGAGCCGGGAGTTTCGCATCATCTTCGACTGCAGTCACCAAATGGCTGCTCAAGTCCTCAAGCAGGTTCGTGAGAGAGTGTGGCACAGGCCTTCTGATGTCAGATGTGAGCATGAAGCAGGAATCTGAAAGCATGTGGTTCTCTTCCACACAGCTGTCACTGGCACCCGTTGATTCTTTAGCATTCAGTTGATCAGATGTGTTGTGATGGAAATACAGAGGCTTTGATTTGCCAAGAACTTGGCAGCAGAGGAGCAGCAGAAGGTGCGTAGGTTATAATCAAGCAGCAGTGACATTCTGCCGTCAGAACAACTTAAAAGAAACTGCAGTAGTGTCCAGCAGTAGATATCAAATCTGGAACTCACCAATCGATCGTTGTGTATTTGTTTACTTCCAGGAGTGAACAATCCTCTTTTGATGTTTGGCAGAGAAACATGTAATAGTTTCATGTCGAGCTGTGATGAAGTCTGAAGCACAGCTGCTCTTTCGCATCTGTTGAAACAGGCTTTGTCTTATAGACTGCAACACTGTATTGTGTAGTTCTTACCATCGGGGTAATCCAGTTTAACATTTGACAATTGTATAACAGATAGAGCATAGAATACAATTAAAATATTGTTTACTTGTTACAAACATGAGCGACACTTTCCAGGAATAAATTGTTAGGCAGACTTGAATACATCCCACATAGAGGCATAACATCCAAGACGCTTAATAATTCAAACATGAAATGATTGTCAGTCAACAAAGAACTGTCAGTGCGATGCATAGGGTAGCGATTGTGTAGGTGGTCTAATGCTTTATAGATGTCAGGAACAGGCTGCCGGATCAGCCCCTCCTCCACTTTGTGTGCTGTCAGTTTCTGTTAACATGTGTACCTAATGCATCATCCGCTCCCTAGTTGTTTAAATAACTCATTCCTCTCAAGTTATTGAGATCTAAGTTGACACATATTCGCTTGTGGCCAGTCTGCACATCTCGCACCAAGGAATCTGTCCTTTAGAGACAAGAAGTGGGAAAAGGTTTGAAGGCAAAAAAGCTACTGACAGTAGAAATAAGGAAAAACAAGTTGAACTGCTTTTTGTGGCAGCAGGGCCGTGTATGCTGGCTATAATAGCCTCAATACAGTTTAGGGTGCAAATGAGGTATACAGTACATCCATTCCTGGTTTAATTACTCATCAATTTCTCAGTTAATCTTCATTTGTAAAATGACTAAAATGATAATGAATAGCTATCAAAATTTTCAAAAGCCACAGTTGACATTTTAAATTAGCTTGTCTAATCCCACCTTCAGCACAAAACCCAAAATATTCGTATATGGAGGGAACTTTAGCCATTGCTGCTTACAACAATTAAAATAAAGATTACATTCGAAGTATATACTAAGAGTCAAGCCACTATCAATATTGCAGCACACAAAGCATGATCCCTCCATAAGTCGTGTGTCAAAACTTAAAACAAAAGTCTTACTAAAGGCAAACTTGGAAGGATTATCATCATTATTGATTTGCATAAGTGACAAAATGTACGAGCTACTCAACCTCGGTATCTTACAATATGCAGACTGCTCCATTTACAGATTTCCAACAAGGTTAGTCCTTTCCAAGAATATACTGTAAGTAGCATCGAAAGGACATAATTGAATTCATGTGTAATGTGACTCGACTGGTACAGCATACGTATGAAGGAGAGTCTCTATTTTAACAGGGTTTAAATACCAAGTACTGCATAATGCCCTTGGAATATTTCACTTCTCATATTATGATTCCTAACAATATGTCGAGTCCTGTCTTCACCATGACAGGCTCAACGCCTCTGTCAGGTTATACTTCCTCTCAGATTGGATGGGAGAAAATGAGAAACATGTCCCTGGTGTATTTTAAAATACGTTTTATATTGTGTGTTTGTATTGTTATTATATTTTCTGCTGTGACCCTGCTTCAGTATTGGTGGGAAAAGAGATAGGTTTCCAAAAACAAGACGTTAACAAATAGAAATGTTGACACCATCATATTGTGTCACACGATAAATCCATCTGGCGGCAGTGGAGAAATGACTTTAATGAAAGAAAACTCCTGCTAACAATACAACGCGTGACACCCAAGTTTCAATGTCATGTATTCGGCTTGATGTCTATGGGTGGAGAAGTACATTTCCCTCCACATAAGCATCTTATTTACATAACCTTGGCTTTTCTTTTCACGACAGATGGTACAATTAAATGCGCAGAACAGCCGCGATGGGAACACGGTGCCTTTGAATCAGTGATGGAGTGTTGGGATATGAGGCAGAGATTACCGAGCTCTTTGATTGAAGGCACTCTTCTATGCTGGAATAACGTCACGTGCACCAAGCCATTGCAAACCATTTAAATGCATAGAAAAGCATTGAGTACTGTTGCTATTCCATGGACCACATATGGTGCACAAATCCTGACAAGCAGTAGCAGAAACTCGCCCACAAAATGAACAGCGTGTTAGTCAATATGTTAATTAAAACATTTCAATTTGTTCCATTACTGATGACGTCTTTTTGGTATCATTTGTGATCACTGTGCTGTTGATTTTAAAATGCTCAGACGTGAACAAATATATGATTTTCTCCAACCTGCCTCTTCTCATTCACTCTCTCTCTCCCATCCACTGTCTCTGTATCCTTGCAGGCGCAGACCATGGGGATGATGACGGAGTATTACTCCTACATCTTCACCACTCTGGTAATGTACCATGCTTGTTAATGCAAGAGCCTCGTTTGTTCTCATCTCCCGCCGCTTGAGTTTTTGATGAATAGTGGCTAATTGCCAATGGGGTTTGGACCAAGTCCACAATATCAATTTAGTTTGACAAGCTGTCGGCATAATGCAGTCTTCAGTATGCTGTAGTAAACACACACACTGCTTTATAGTGAATACAACAGAAGTCTTTGAGATGGCAGCATAAAAAACAACAGCTTGAGATTTTAAATTGAAAGTGGTTCCAAGTTCCTCTGCGAGATCTTAAATGATATACGATTAATTCTATATTCAAAAGGAAAACATTCAAAATGTGAAAAAAAATTGTAGCACACAATCGACCTTCATGAATGGAAAATAATGTTTAGTTGGTGTTGATTAATCATTATGGTCCTTTTGTTCGCAGCAGGTTGTGTTGCTGTTGAATTCTATATAATTGTACTATTATTCTGTCTGCACCATGTCATCAATGAGGGTAAGCTTAGTATAAACGTGTGGTTCTGTTCAACAAAACAGAACCACACGACTACAGAATTATCTGATTTAATTCAATACAAAAAGAAAACGTTTATTCATCAGAGAAGGTATATTTATAGACATAGTTATTATGCAGAGAAATCATTAGATATTAAGTCTCAAAAGTCGTTGGTATTCATAATTCATGAGATTTCTTGAACATATTTCTTCAAGCCAACCTAAGGCGTGTGTCTTTTTCACAATCAAATATACTTAACACAACATGGGTATTAGTACAGATTCGTTTTAGTTTAGTCAATTTATTGAACATGTCAGAAACAAAAAAAATATAACAATATTATATATATATATATTCTCTTTTTTTGTTTTTTTCACTCAGATTAATAATTATAACAAAGTACCAAACAAATAAATAATAACAAAAAAATAAAAATAATAATAATAATAATTTTCAGATAGTCTCTGTTCAGATTCATTCCCATCTGGAGCATTTTGTGTTTTCACTCCGCTATAAAATGATCTTGTTTGACTTATACAAGCAGACCCAGCAGGGAGCCTCGCTGCTCGTCACTGAGACGCAGACTATCTGGAGACAAACAGACTGAATGGAAATGAATACCAGCGTGATGTGTGCTGTTCCTTTCGCTCTGTGTTATCGTCTGTGTTCGTGCTTCTCATGCGCGCACACGTCCAGCCTGTTGTGATGATGCGATACGACACAAAGGTCCGGGCATGATGTGTGTCATCTTTCACACTTGACAGCGTGGCAGCGACATCGTGCAGCCATAGGTTATTGCACTGTAACATGTCTATTGCTTTAATAGGGAGAACGAATATCACTTAAATTGCCAGGGGTCTGATTTATGTGTCAAGGTTTTACAGTTGGCAGATCATAGGTCCATTTATTTACAAGAGGATTAACTGGTATTTATTTCGACAATATTTTCCACGTGTAGGCTGGATATCTTTGTGGAATCACAGTGCTATATATCTAATGCTGCAATAAGCTGCCATATTGACAGACACACCATTAAGGAGATTATACCTGGCGGCTTGATTTGATCCAACGATACATGGCATTACAATTTCCTCTCGATGGAATCCACTGATGTCTGTGTTTTATCTTAAGAGGTGAAGGAAATGCCGACTTATTAGAGCGTGAACAAGCAATAGCAGTGGTACGTGGTAATAACTTCCATGTCCTTTAAAATGAGTCTGTCATAGCTATCTATGAGAACCTGAAGCTAAGAACTTTGTTATGTCACCTCCATAACACTTCTGTATGGAGACATGTACAGGGTCTCTGGGTAAAATGTTTAGTGTAATGCTGCTGTAGGATTGTGTTGAGTGTGTGCTATACATGTGTTTACAAAGCAGTACTGCAAAAAGTGAACTTATAATTGGAACAAGACCATTTTTGACATCCCAAAATGCCCTAACAGAAGTGTCACAAAAGACGAATTATACTTTTTTACAAACAATTCTGTCACAGTTAGTTTGTATTATTAAGCTGAGAAACTTGTAACCCAATCTACTTTTCTGAGCATTTTGAATGTCATATAGAACAACAGTGATTTTCTTTCATCTCTGTTCACAAAAGGGAGTATTGTACTGCATTCTAGTGGGAAATAAATAGAAAAAGGAGAAATATTTCAGTGACTTGCGGCGACCGTTATTTAGTAAGTGTCTTACACGCTCTCGTTCCCCTAGCACTAACCCCACAGGGTGCTAATGAAATATCTATGTTCATCCAAATGTATTTTCCAAGCCCCCTGGCCTATTCCAGCACGACATGTGTCAACATGTGACTTCACACTTCAGCTACAATGGCTGCCCTAGAAATTACAGCAGCTCAAATTGAATTGCTTTCTGCTTGGATGTTGCCAAGGGAATACTAGTAGATTATTAATGTGGTACAACAGAATTAACTTAGCTTATTTTCTTGTTCTTTGATTCGTCTCATTTCATTATAACATTTTCCGGTAAACAAATATGCACCTAGAAAAAATATTTGACAGACAGATTTAAACTAGATAAAAACATATCACAAGCTTTTAGTTTAGGCAGTGTAATTCATTATTATGTAGGCACAAAACAAATAACAATTTGTCAATTCTTAAAGGCTCTGCCAGCAGAAAAGCAATTCCTCCATCAGAGCTTTTCAGATGTCCTTTATATAACAGACACTGCTTCCAGACACTCACAGAAACCCCTTAATTTGACATTGAAAACTAATGTGTGTCTCCTTCCTTTTACTCTATTTGGTCTTAAAATAGCATCACTTTAATCAGCAGCTGCATCATTCTCTTTTCATGTGAGGAGAAAGCATTCAGGATGAATACTTAAAACAGGGATGTTGAGAGCTGGCAGATTAAATGAGAATCCATCTTTTATGACTTTTGTCTCTCAAAAAGGACCTGATGGCCATTGACCTGGAGCCATATCGATACTGTGGTGTCAACATGACCGGCTTCCGCATCATGAACGTGGACAATCCCCTGGTCGCATCCATTATGGAGAAATGGTCGATGGAAAGGCAGCTTCCACATAAAGCTGACTCAGGCCTGCTGGAGGGGGTCATGACGGTATGTTTTATTACTTCTGTGTTCTTGTTCCATTTAAAGCCAGTCACAAAAATGTAAATATTTAAAGGGACCAAATCTATGTATTTATATATGTGCATATAATGGCTTTTTCCATGGTAACACATGGTTTTAATCGTCTCCGCAACCCTAAAAAAAACTGTTACAAACGCAATTATAACACTATTTAGAGCAGGGGTCTCAAACTCAAGGCCCCGGGGACAAATCCGGCCCGCGACTTCATTTTATGTGGCCCCGCAAGAGCGTGCAAAGAATATAGTACGTTTATTATACGGTTACATGCCACTTTACAGATGCAGGTTGCCCATAAACTACATGTCCCACAATGCATCTCGTTTTGTGACATGCACACTGAAGAGACTTGCAATTATTTGCCCTGGACTTCTGCTTGTAGTTAATTACTAAGTTATTATCCTATCCAATAATAATCCAATTCAGAGGCAATAATGTAATACAATACATTATTTTATATATATATTATATATTTATATAGTTACAACCGGCCCCCGATGAAATTTAGTTTGACACCCCTGCTTTAGAGTAGCCACTTAAGAACACCATTTGACACACAAACAGTTGACTCTTTCAGGATGTTTATCATGTAGTATCAAATTATTAATGTATGAAAGACGTCAACACATTTGAGCAGTTCAGCTTCAGTTCGACTACATTTTGAATGTGAAAAATGCATATTTTAAGGGATTTTAAAAGTGCTATGACCGTCAGTACCATACTGAGTGGTTCCATCATCTTGTAAATACATATTACCCTGGGATTGTGTGGACCACAATGTCTCCTATTTACTCATGATTATTTTAGAAAAAAAATTCTTGTTGATCATGAGAGGTTAGAGGACAAATCAGTCAAGATTATACATAAATGATGTATACAGGGTACAGTACATACTTTACAACCACAGTTAACCATGTGGGTGTTTTAAAGACCACCAAGGAGTACCTGAGGCTCCACACATGTGTATCTCCTATTATTCGAGCTAAAACCTGCTGCTTGAATCCCTAAACTTAAAACTAGAGTCGGATATTTGCAAGAAAATCACAAATCATATCTTGTACACTTTCAATGGTTCAGATGGGAATGATATGATACTGCAGAGGACATTCATTAAGCCAATTTGCACCAATTATCCTTTGGATGTGCCATTCTCCAATCGTATTGTTTCAGACCAGGTGCATCCCTTTACAGCCATTCGTTCTCAAATGCATAGTTTATAATGGACAAAGCACCTTTGTCTCAGTATGCAACTAGGAACATGAGAGGGATTTTGGATCACTCCAAGGGCCCACTCGGTTCAGGTATTAGACTCAGAACAGCCGGTTTAGGATGAAATAGAGGAAGGGGTTCATAGCATGAATGAACTACCAAACAATCTGCAGAAAGGTCATGATGACATCAAGACAGAAATATAATGGAAAGCTTCCACCTCTTGTAAGATCCATACCTACAGGATGTTGAGGATTAAAGCAGTGTTGTTTTTATGACATACTGCCAGAAAATATATTGCCGATTTGCGATAAATGGTCTAACTTAAATAAACATTTTTGTGTCATATGTCCATTAAAGTGCAAATCCTATTGATCTATTAAACAATTAGCTTGATTATTTTTGAATTACATTTTTAAAAGATCTGTTAAATACATAGGCTGGCGAAATACAAAGGATTTCCAACAGTAAATACAGTATGTATAAAAGGTGCTACAGAGACATGTTCATTTTAATATGAGAAAAAGACAGGAAGTACAGTATAGTCATTAAAACACAAAAAGAAAACACCAGGTGTTGAAAAATGAGGTCGTAAATGATTTCACTTATTCAATTATGGATGTACTGTATATCAATCAATCAATCAACACTTTATTACAGACTCAGGGTCCAGATAAAAGACAAGACATTACATATAATAAATGACATACACAGCATAACAAAAAATGCATAGGTTAAGAATAATTTAAATCAGTGTCCTACAAAGAGACAACTATATACCAATGTCTCCACAGCTGCGATAGGTAGTGTGTAGTACTAATCCTTATGTTTGATAAGGCCAAGAGGATTTCATTATCAGTCATTAAGCCGGCAAATACATTTATATATACATATATGTAGACATATTCTGTATAGTTGTGTAAAGTGGGCCTTTAAAACCCGTCATGTAATAACATTAGGGACTCAGAGGGTTATAATTCATCTAAAAATGTTATATCTGTATCAAAAGAAATTTGAACTATAAAAGCCTGCACAGTTCCTTTGAATCTTTCATCAGCAGTGTGGAGATTACATTGATGGTGATCAAACTATTAATGTCTTTCCGCAGGCATCAGCTGAATTAATGTTCACCCCTTATTCCAGACAGATGCGGCTCTGACCTATGATGCAGTCCACATTGTATCCGTCTCGTACCAGCACGCGCCACAGATGACGGTAAACTCGCTGCAGTGCCACCGCCACAAACCCTGGAGATTTGGAGGGCGCTTCATGAGTTTCATCAAAGAGGTGATGGGAGACCTTTGGCCTGTTGCTATTTGAATGAAGTGTTATTGATATTAGAGCATACTGATTGGTGAACGCGACAATAGGAGTGGAGAGAGGACTTTGTTGTCATTTGAGACTTGGATATTTACCGAGAAAATCAATCACATCCACACACAAAGCAAACCAAGCCTTGATAGACACATCAAAGCAGTGTTGTTGTCAGCTTTATAAATTCCCTGCATTCATAACCTATTTTCCAGAATGCACGTAGTGTAACCTTTTGAAAGCACAACGAGTGTAATCGGCTCTTATTTAATCTAGCATGAGAGTCTGACAGGGGCAGGGCGTCAGAATGCACAAACAAGCCTGTGCAGAATGGCAGATTAAGGGTGTGCAGAGATGCTACTGTTTGTATCTTGAATTGTTCAAACAACAAAATAATTTGTATTTGTATTTATCCTGGGTGTGGTTTTTAAATAGTAGGAATTCCATTTGTTTTTGCGTTTTAGAATTCCCCCTATTATTGCTAAATTAAACCATTAACCTCAGATCTACTGTATTATAGAGGCCTCCCTCAAAGCAGGGACCCCTTATTCACTGCAAAACAAATCTGCATATACCACCCACAAAGCAATCAGAATGAGGGGGCTGTCAATTCTTTCCTCAGCCACTTAACATTATAAAAATGAACTTCAGTTCACTAACAACAGCTTTGTTCAATGGCAGCCTCCATGTGCAGGTTAGGTCGGTCTGTGTCAGTGCTTTACACGCCCTAATGGACAGCAAAGCCACCAATTTCAGGATACCTTTGGCCAGTTTGGGCTGATTTCCAGAGAGGATCGCTCTTCAGAGATACTGTGATGACAGTTAGAGTGTGGCCATAGATCTCCTGAGCCTGACTCACCAGTCCACAGCATCCTACTCCATCAAGATATGAAAGACACTAAATAACTCAAAATGCTTAAACCACAGAGGAACCAAGGCCTAAGTCAGAGTAACATTGTGGCCGGGGCTGGCAACCTTCAGATGTCACAAACAACATCATTCCTTTGTCATACTGTGATAATGCCTGGTCTGCAATTGTCCTCCAATGAGAGAGATGGGGGAGCAGTGGGCCGTCTGTAACACACTGTACTGTCGGTCCATTGGCATCAGCCTTTCACCCAGTGTGCAAAGGGAAGAATGCACGTGTGTATGTGGCTCCTCATGGGGTCCATCCACTTGACAGAAGACAATCCGGGGTGACCCTGAACTCATGGTATAACAGCAGTGGCCACTTTGGTACCAGGATGTGGGGAGTTAAGTGTGGTGTAGCTGAGGATGACCTGGCTCTGGTGATAACAGGGCAAACAAATAGAAAATATATAATCGTCTGTTTAGAGCATATTTTTAAATAAATTGTGTGTGTGTGTGTGTGTGTGTGTGTGTGTGTGTGTGTGTGTGTGTGTGGACTAGCATTACTATACTTGTGGGGACCTACATCTGTTTACATAGTCACGTGTGGGGACTCGCCTCCCTTATGGGGACAAATTGGAGGTCCCCATAAGGGGAATCATTCATTTTAGGGTGAAGACTTGGTTAGGTTTAGGATTAGGGTTAGGGTTAGGCATGTGTTGGTTATGGTTAAGGTTAGGATAAGTCTCTAGGAAATGCATGTAAGTCAATGTAATGTCCTCTGAAGTGATGTATACATGGTATGTGTGTGTGTGTGTGTGTGTGTGTGTGTGTGTGTGTGTGTGTGTGTGTGTGTGTGTGCGTGTGTGCGTGCATGCGTGTGTGTGTGTGTGTGTGTGTGTGTGTGTGTGTGTGTGTGTGTGTGTGTGTGTGTGTGTGTGTGTGTGTGTATGTGTGTGTGTGTGTAAGTGGGAGGTTTGACATTGGCTGGTGGCTCCTCCAAGGCTTTCTTTTACCAGCAGGCAGCGTCCTTGAGAAAGAAAACTCTGATATAAAAATAGTGGCACCATTCAACCACAGGGAACAACTATTTATTTGTGTGCTGCAAACATAGGAGGGGTAGGATAGATGTTTGGAATCCTCCTTCTGTTTAGGAGCAATGATGCCAGTCACTGTGCATTCCTTTTAAGCGCAATGCACTGAAAAGGAAAGTCCCAAGAAAGTCCTGAACCGTGGGGATTAAAGACTGGTGCTGGCGGTTTCAGGGCAGCGCACTAAGAGCAATGAGGTGTTGCATGGCATGGTTTGACCACAGTGTTTGTCCAGTGCCTTTGAAGATTTAGAAAAGGATTGAGAGGGTCTGTGGTGAACTGAAGGAAGTGTTTGGTGCAGGAGCCTTTAGAGATGATGTGAAAGTAGATGTAATCTGATTTACAGTATGTGGTTTGGCAATAATAAGGGGTTAATCCTACAGTTTAAAGATCTGTTTCGCTGCTTTATTTATAGAACTAGTGTTACAATGTGAAACCATCCATTTGTAATGACATCAACATAATTATTGTGAGCACAATGTTAGAAGCTGAGATACTACAATTGTCTAATTCAACTCACAATGTGTTCATTTTCAACCATTCCTATAATACCAAGCATTCATTGTGTATTGTGTAACATTTAACAATGAAATCCGTTGTATTGTTCCTCTCAGCTACACATCTCCAACTGGCACTACATCCGTGAATGCTATTGTTTGTTTCTGAGTTGTAGTGACAATTCCTGCTTGTCTGCCAAATGCGCAAACACGATATTGCAAAGGCCTTCAACATTACAATGCACAACAACCATTGTCTTGTGTCTGCGTACTACAAAAGGGTCGGTCGAAAAAGTGAGCATTGTTAGCTATCCCATCAAGCAGTTAGTGGCTTTTAGAGATCACAACTAAAGCCAAGTAAACAGTATAGCGATGTCCTTATACAAACATACTGTGTCTGGTTATAAAAGCACACATCATGGCTGATTTACAGTCTTCTCGACGGGCATCAGACATGTTCTGAAGGTCAGATTGGAGGCCGAGGCATTTATGTCACTCTCTGAATTAGAGCCGTTTGAACATGCCACCCACCTCAGTGGCGATAGGCCAGATGGATTGAGGTATGAGGGGGTTTGAAAAAAGAGAGTACCACACATTTCCGCTTTAAGTTTCAATCTTCTTACAACACGCTTTTGGCAAGCTACACTGACGACAAGTGAGAGCTGTAGCCTTTAGGGGTTGTGACAGTGTGGGATTTTAAATATCTGTGTGCAACTTCACACAAAAGGATTGATTAGTCTATTGTACCGAGACTTTTTAGAGATGTAGTAAAGTGAAAATGACCCCGATAGACAACTAAATACGTCTGTTTTTTCAGTGGGCATCACATTAGAAATAGAAATAAAAAGTAAATGTATAAGACACCAATGTATCTTAGTAGGACTTCTTTCATACTCCACAATTGTAAAAAAAAAGAAAGCTAAGACTTAACTAAAACACAACAAAAAGATACAGGTCAGAGAGATAGCTGAAAGAGGCTATTAGCATACGTGAGGGAAAACCGGCATGTCGACTGTCTTGTGTTTGCTTATAAACACACATGTGGAGGTTGCGGGTATCAGGGATTTGTAATAGGGGGCAGTTTTGTGTTTCTCCCCCTCATGGGGAATCAAGCAAAAGGAGATGGTTTTTAATTAACTCCGTAGTCTGGAGGGAAATGCGTTGAGGCATTGAGATGTAAAATGTAATTAAAAAAAGGAAATGCAGCCTGTATGGTTGGTGTTTGTACTTTTGATCTGTGTGTGTGCATGCGTCTGAATGTACGCACAGTAAAAGATAAAGGGTGTGGTAGTGTTTGATCGCGATGTGTGTTTTCTCTGCTTATTTAGTAGCTCTTTTTCCATATTGCAATAGAAAAACTACTAAATTATTTATTGTGTACATAATTGTACAAGAGAGTAGAATGGGACAACATATTGGGTACACGTACATACTAAATGAGTGTGTTTGAATATAAGTATAAATATGTATATGTTCTTTTTCAGTCACACTGGGATGGTTTGACGGGGAGACTGTCGTTCAACAAGTCATCGGGTCTGCGTACAGACTTCGACCTGGACATCATCAGTCTGAAGGAGGAAGGACTTGAAAAGGTACATTTTGTCTTTGTTTTCAATGCATTCTTTGCTCAAATGTAATAAAACAGCAACAACAATGTGTCACCACATGAAACAGTTATAGAGCTGTGATGGCTAGGCCTATACCGTGAAAGTAATTTAATGGATTATTGATCTCACAAATATGTTTCAGATTTTCCTACTGGTGCGGAACAGAAAATGCAAATGTGACAGTGTCATTTACCTCCTAACAAGGAAGCAAATTGGCCGTTTCAACATAAGCATAAGTTAGTGGATCATAAAGCAAATTGGGTTAGGGTACACATTAGGGTGTTAATTGTAGCCTCTCTTAATGATAATTTGAGATGATGCCCAAAATGCTGTTTGGTGGTAATGAGCTGTATAAACATGTTTTACAAAAAAAAGCAGGAGAGAAAAAACAAACTAAAAGGTTTGTAATGTAGAATTATTTTATTATACTGGAAGGCAAAGTGCCCTCTGGACTATTACAGCTTTTCTCTACAAGAGGGCTTTCATACATTATGAATACATCAAATAGGGATAAGTCCCATTATGACTTCCTCAAGTACTCCCTAAAGGCTCAACACCATATAATAGCAAGGGCTTTTCAGCTAACCCTTCTGTGCAGGAATAAAGCTTGTAAAAATGCAGCTTTGAATTTGTTCTCCCGTATTTCCCTGGCATCTTGTCCTGCGTGTGGTCAATTAAGTTGAAGTACATTCATCTTGCAAAAGTATTTGATGGCACATTAGCATCTTCAAATGTCTCTTTGACAAATCCCATGCTCAAGTGTGTTAGCGTTGATCCAGAAGCGGATTGCTGGATTTTTTTTCCTTCTCTTGTATATCCGTGGAATCGGCTTTAACTGTTTGAGCCGGTTAAGAGGTGGCATTTTCTCAACTAATCCATTGTAATTGAATATTAGCCCAAGTTTGAGCGTGTGCAGGAATTATGAAAAGGTTTGCAGAGAGCCACTTTCAGTCGAAGCCAGCATGCTAGGGAGGGGGAAATAAATGCAATGCTCTCCATATGGTTGCATGAGTAAATAACTTTTGAATCAGGTCTATTGTCTATCATGTTTAATGAATTGAGCTAATTGTAATTGGGTACAATTAGGAACAAAAATTGCAAAGCGGAAAACATTCAGACATTTTTAAATATCTCTCCTGGAGTCCTCTTTGGTTGTGAGACAAGCTGTAACTAATGTGCTTTTCAAATTAGAGCATATGCCTCTTTCTGGATTCAACAGGGAGGACATTAACAAGACGTTTTCATGCTTTTTTGAGGGGGGGGGTCGTACGTCTTTAAATGGATCCACCTGAAGCATGAACCCAAGTGAATATTCAGTCTGTAGTAATAGAGGAAACGGGAGGGGGGGAGGGTTTGGTGGAGGGCTCGACTTGCAAACAGATTGTTACAGACAGCCACAGGACTATTTGTGCTAATGATATGTTCCAGAGTGTCTCTACAATATGCAGAGTTTTTTTGCCTGCAGGCGTCTCGCATGTATAAATCCTTTTATTTGTTGAAATCTCTTCGCTCATCTCACTGCAGAGCAAGACTACATTTACTGTGTGATCCAACCAGCATGCTGTGCCTTCATTCAAATGAACTGTAACCTTTTTACAATACTTTCTAATTTCATTTAACCCTCCTGTTGTCTTCGGGTCAAATCTGACCGATTTAATACTTTCATCAGTCATAACTTTTTGTTTTACATTCGATTGCATTAAGGCTTTATGATATCCTTCACAGTAGACATTTGAACATATCAAATGGCTGATCACCACTTTCATTGCATTTTGGATGATTTAGTCAACTTTGTAACACCCATGGTGTTCCCGGTCAAAAATGACCTCCATAAAGAAAAGGAATTAGTAACCATCCGGATCAGATAAAACACACACACAAACACACACATGCTCTAGATGTGTGTCCCCCTCTTATGTGCCCATCCCCCCCACATGAATCACACCTGGCGCACGCAATACATGTTCAGTGTCTATTCTTTGTATATTTTACTGCAGTTATTCACATATACCAGTAGTCTGATACAAATGTACAGTTTGAAAGGGTGTTAAATGAAATGTGGTGATGATTAATGGTTTTTGTGTTAATGTAATAGCAGTTAAAAATGTGCGAACACCAAAGTAAGGGGGGCAGAAACGAAGACAATAGGAGGGTTACATTGAGTTTGTTTTAGTGCTATTGTTCAGCTTTATATTTCTTCTTTATTCCCATTTACAATACGTCAGAAACTCGCACCTTCAACTTACCAATATAATATCATTTATAATATATCATTTGTCTACTTTATTCAATTTATGTAAAAAAAAAAAGGGGAGGTGATTCAGTCAATTTGCATGTTATGAGAATCGTTTCTACTTTGGGATTTCATTGCAAAATACAGTTTTTCATTGTTATACAAATATGTTTAGTCTATAATTTTAACAACAAATTATTTTGTTATCTGTGGTTTGTTGCCATGCCTACCCATAACCCTTTTTTTTCTCCAGAAACACACATAACTAACCTCTGCTCTCAAAAACACCTTGGCCTGCTGAGATAATGGTAACACAGCCAATCACCTCACAGTCCACCAACACACACAGAACACTGAGCTACACCTTTTTCATCTTCTGCAGGTGGGGAAGTGGAGTGTGTCGGGAGGTCTTAACATCACAGAACTGCCGAAGCGAAAAGGGATGAACATCACCGATTCCCTGGCTAACCGATCCCTCGTCATCACCACCATCCTGGTAGGTAACCCGAGTAGCCTAGCGTAAAACATATCATACCCTTCATGATTTCCTTCCAGATAGTACAGCCGCCACAGTATACATACTAAATTGTAAGCATCAGCCATGTTACATTATATAATACATGTATTGCAACATTGTATAGAAGTGTGCACACACATGATACTTGTGATATCTAAACTTAGCAAAAAAATGTAGGATTTCACATTGTATTACTGTATTATAACTGAGATCTCACTAAGCAGTTATTCCCCTAATCGTATCCCACAACAGTAGCTTTGCACAGCAGGCCTGTCAAACCTAGTATTTCCCCCACAAAGTATTGCGCACATGGCTGTAGTCAGAGTGATATTACTCAGTATGAAGGAATTGAGACGGTAGTAAGCTGTTTTTCTTTGTTTTTCTATACCAAAACAGAGCTTTCAACCACCTAATGGAGCTAGCGTTAGCTCATATAGCTTGCTAGCTACAGTTAAATAAAGCTAGAGATAGTTTTAATTTCAGCTTGTTATCTTTAGTTCAAAATAAAGGGATCATCGTCTGGAAAATATCACTGATAGTTTGAAATGTTGAGTATGCCCTCATCATTAACTGCTTAAGTATGCCGTGGGAGAGCAGGGAGCTTTGACAGCATTAGCAACAGTAACTACAATTATCAGGAATGTTAAATGAGAAGGCCTGGCAGAAAGGAGTCAGAAATACAGAACAAACTATCCCTGAGACTGCAATAATTACATGGGCAGACAGAGAGAACTCTCTGATCCCTTCCCTTCGCTCGACACTGCATTCATTTGTAGATCCCTAGTTGTATGTACTTAACACTGTCAATGGATGCTGGGGTCTTTGTGGAGCCATCAGAGAGGTGCTGACACAGATGTTCCCCCCCCTGCACCTTTTCAGAACAGATATACAAGCCACAACAATAAACACTATCATTATGGCTATATTGGACCACAAGGCTGTAATTATGAGTAAGGGCAAGGGAGAGCATAATTAATGCCTATCAGGTGCCATCTATGTTAATTTGGGCTTTAAAACTAGACATTGAACAAGGTTTAAAGTGCTCTAATGTTGAACTATTGCACTAGGTAGTTGTAGTATTGGCTGCTTTTATGTTGTAGTGAGAGTGGTGGTAATGTTTCTCCCCCAGTAGCCTACTGTAGTTCAAGTGTTTGTACATTTCCCCTCTGTGGGGCGAATAAAGTTATTAGTCACATTTTACATTTACTTAAAATGTCTTGGATCCCTTTTGCCTCAAGTGCACTTGAGTTTTGACATGTTCCTCGATTTTTCCTATTTTGTTTGGAATCATTAGTTTAAGATGATAGAAATTGCCTACTTTCAATTTGCAGAA
The DNA here is from genome assembly GCF_902827115.2 of Pseudochaenichthys georgianus. Classification (NCBI taxonomy): domain Eukaryota; kingdom Metazoa; phylum Chordata; class Actinopteri; order Perciformes; family Channichthyidae; genus Pseudochaenichthys; species Pseudochaenichthys georgianus. The sequence continues at coordinate 36,416,894 of NC_047518.2, read as the reverse complement.
GCGAGTTTAAACTTTAATATCAATCTCCCCTCTTAGTGTAATGACATTGCATCAAACTGATTCCAGTGATGCATGAACAAGACGTCTGACAGCTTTATAGTGATAACTTTGTCGAAGAGATTAAGGCGCTTAATGTGTTTTCCCCCTTACATTAATTGTTTGCACTCCATTGCCTGTAATGTCTCTTCGCAAGCCTGCCTCCCTCCTCGTTCTGTTATGCACGCCCATGCTGCGACTGTGAGGGTGAAACTGGTATAAACACTTTGATTTGAGTCCAAACCTTGGGGAATGGCAAGAATTGGAGGGCTAGAAACAGATGGTAATGACTTTTTCCCTTCACATGCAAACTTTTTGATCAAGTTAATTGGACAACTTTAGCAAAGTATGCGGCGAAGCACTTGCTCTCTAAATGCATTGTCATCAAATATTCATAACATATTATTTATTTAAAATACCATCGACATTGTGGTGTCCAAGTGGCTTCATATTTTGTTGGCTAATAATTAAGGATGTGTAGGCCTATCATCACTGTGTTTTTTTAGGCATTTTTTCCAGAATGTATGGAATAAACTATCTCCTGCTTAATGTCAGTTTATGCATTGTACTGTAGAGGCAATTTAACAAATAGGGCAACTGTGTAAACATGACACTAGCACATGATGTTATAGTGTTGACCCATATACACTAATCACGTCCATGGAAAATAAATCCCTCTTTCCTCTTTGACTAATATCTTTATATTGCCGACAAACAAGGATCACCTTCACTAGAGAATCAATTACGCTGTTTCTGTACTTAGTTTCTAAATTATACATCTGGCTATTCAAGGCAATAAATTGTATTACAGCCTTGCATAAATGCACCAACATGTTATGAGATGCACAGTGGGACATGCAAGTTTATCTGACAGGGAAACGGTAACAGGCAGTTTATAATGGAAATCATGTATGAGCTTCTCCGTGTAAGTCGTTGTCACTGCAGGCCTCAGCTCGGCCGCTCTCCCTCGGAGATTGGTGTCAATTGATGCAGGCGACGTCGTGGGCATGTTCCATTTCACCGCTGCATTCGGTTTCTAATCAAGCTTTTATAAGGGCCGAATTATGAGCAGCCAGGCAGGATATTACAGACCAGTAAAGAGTGTCAGCAACCCGACTATAAAACAAACCGACCTGTGCACCAGTTATATAGGTCAACATACACAAAAGTCACAAAAAGTCACCTCTTCAATCTGGCTTTTAATGTGTGATTGTTTTTGTATTATTTGACTTTAACTTTAACTAAATATTTATTTGTTGTTCGTTCCTTTCTTTTCTTTTCACTATAGGCCTATCTGTAAAGCGCCTTTGAGCACCTGTAAAAGCGCTAACAAAATACATCTATTATTGTTATTATTATTATTATTATTATAACATACAGCAGTGTAGGTTTAGCAAGCTCCCTGTATACACATTCATTCTGTATGCATTACCATCACTATAGCAAGGCACTTAATTTACATTAGAGTATTAAATTAGCTTAGGTCTCTTTTGGTTAATACAAATCGATGTTGGAAATGCTCAGCCGCCTTTCATATTTGAACACTCCCTGTACCCACACGCTGAACTTGAATCTGCTGTCACTGCCTGTTAAATGCAACAGCGACTCATCAGCTCAGATCACTTTGCTTCAATTAAGTGCATGTGCTGAAACAAATTGAAAAAGCTGACCTCGCCATTGCGTTTCATTTGATCTTTTGGGTCTGTGCAGGAGGAGCCATACGTCATGCTTAAGAAGTCTGACAAGGCGCTGGTTGGGAACGACAGATTCGAAGGATACTGCATCGACTTGCTCAAGGAGCTGGCCATCGTCCTGGGCTTCACGTATGAGATCCGTCTGGTTCCTGACGGGAGATATGGCTCTCAGGATGAAAAGGGCCAATGGAATGGCATGATAAGGGAACTGATAGAGCATGTAAGTTGTATTTCATATTGTCTGCTTCACATTTGACCTATATTCACTTAGCCTACTATAGTTTCGCGATAGGCTTTTTTGTTTACTTGCAAGGTACCAGATAAAAAGATAGATGCCATTTGTATGGTACATATGTAGCTAACGCCAGCAGTGTGTTGGCCTAAACTGACAACTTCATCAGTTTCTGCTCTGAGCAATAGTAAGTAAACGACCAGGATATAATTCACTTAAAACGTACATTTTGGTCTCAGTTTTGACTTAACAAATGAAGCATCGTGTTATTGTGCTATAGTTTGTGTCAACACACTCTCACTCCCTAAGCGTCCAATAGCGACGTTTGGTCAGTGTCCGTGGCGTCCAATTGTGACGCTCCTAGGCTCCTTCAGCGTCATAAAGGGACGCAAATAGCTTTCAACTGATTGCAATGTATTCCCATCTGCGTCGGGATTTGACGCTCATGGAAGCACGGCATTCGTTTATGCCGGCTGCCCTTAAAGGCAATGTGAGCATCCATTCCCATTGGATAACGGAGAATTTTACTCCCGGAAGTAAGTACTCCTCTTACTGTCGATTGATTTTACAGTGATATCTGCACTACTCATCGACTAAAAAACACCAGATTATCCTTGTTAATTACACAACATTGATTGGTTTAAATTGTGTACAATGCTTTTGTATTTTTCCCCTTCGATTCGGAGAAACAAATATGTTTTCTGAGTAAAGGATGGCAGAAGACACTACACTACCCAGAATCCCCAGCTATCGTTTGGCCTACACCATGTGCTCTGTTTGACAAACCCCGTTTTTTTTCACCATTCATTCCGATGGCTGGCATCTATGTCACGTGATCTTCAAATGTCTCCCTGCAGAAAAAGAAACTGCCGAACTTCGTTTTATTCTAGGTGTAAAATGCCTATTTTAAAGTTAGTTTGGCCATTAAAATGCGTTTTGATGTCATTTGATGCGAGAAATATGAGTTGTTATTTCAGATTATGTGTGCAGTGGATGTACATGATCTTTAGTTTGCTAGTTATTACGAAGATTACTTCAGGAAATCGCGACGTTTTCATTGTTACCAAGGTGGTTGCTAGGGACGCTGCTATCGATATTATTTCTGTTATGTTGTGTAACTGTTTAATGGTGTTATCTTTATTGCTACCCCCTTCCCCGTCAATGTATAGTGTTGGTCCACAGCCTAAACATATTAGTTTAACAAAATCTGCATCTAAAGATAGCCTACGTTATTTTCCCCCTGTGCAATTCCAGTCTCACATCTCAGAGCACATCGTCATTAACAAATACCGGAAACAGACCGAAATAATAATAATACTTTATTCCGAGTGTGCTTGCTTTTCTCTTTGAAAGTCATCACATAACGGCATTGTAATACACGGTTCGGCTGCATTACATATTACATATCTGCCGTAGTTCTGTATTTATAGCCCTGATGAGAAGACAAACATGAGGAACTGAAAACGTGACGTGGATCATAAATATATCAGCCATTAAACAACATCTTACATTTCTTTTCACACAATGCGTCTCCTTGCAGTATCAACACCAATTCGGCTCACTTTTATATTTGATCCAATTGGTAGATAGGCTGTATTTACACCATAAAGGTGCACAGTTGATATAAAGGGACACCTGGTGGTTAAAGCATGTTATTGAATTTCAATATTTGTATTATTAGATATTAATACGATCCCTATAAAGTATATTCATTACTCGTTATTTTCTACTAATAGTTAATTAAAGACTGTATGTAATGACTATTTTGCACATCCCTTTCAAGATTTCAAGATTTTCTAAGGTTTATTGACATATCATATAGGCCTACACAACTGTGGTGTAGTTCTGCACTGAATGAAAAACTTGGGTTGCAGGTTCCTCAATAGTGCATTACAAGACATCTATCAATATTTGTGCATACCTCCAGCAATGTTAACTATGTTGAAGCAACTGATATTATACATAATGTATTATACTCTTATAAGATGTATGTAGATATTTCATCTCCGGCCTTGTCAGGTATTGAACAATCAATAAATAAAGAACACAGAATTGTTAAATATAAAACACAGAATTTGTGTGATTATACTAAATGATTTTCAAATAAACACAACTGCATATTTAACTGTTACACATGCTGATGTAACGCAAATGTTCCAACTTGGGATCAATAAAGTATATCTTATCTTAAGCTGATCGATGGCTACTGCCATATTTGCACAATGTGCCTCTGAACCTTGACAAGTGCATGTTTCAGGCTTATCAATTAATGTAATGTAATGTTATCACAGGGGTCACACACATAAGACCAGCTGTTAAATAAAGCTCTTCTGACCTTAGCTGGCATGTGGGTATATATAGTAATACTGCCCATAATGGGCACAAGCAATTTTCATCCATTTATTAATTATATGTTTTAAATGTGAGTGTTTTCTTTCCCCTAAACCTCCAGGGATGTACACAGTTTAATACTGGCAACTTCTTATTATGGGAAATACGAAAACGTCTTTTAAAACTACAACTCCCAGTAGAGACGTGCCATAGAGAACATGTTGCGAAACAGAATAGCCAGCATGTGTAGTTCTGGGGACGGGGTTGGGGAGGGGGGACGCGGTGGACCCGTTCAAATCCAGTTTTGGAAAGTCTGCCGTGGTTCCATCCCATTTCAAGTGCTGTTCGAGAATCGGCTTAACCCTCGGAGCACACTCTCCAATCACAGAGCTTGAGGACTATCACGGGGTTTGTCAAGAGCACATGGTGTAGTCCAAACGATAGCTGGGGATTCTGGGTAGTGTAGTGTCTTCTGCCATCCTTTACTCCTGGGAATGGACGCTCACATTACCTTTAAGGGCAGCCGACATAAACGAATGCCGTGCTTCCATGAGCGTCAAATCCCGACGCAGATGGGAATACATTGCAATCAGTTGAAAGCTATTTGCGTCCCTTTATGACGCTGAAGGAGCCTAGGAGCGTCACAATTGGATGCCACGGACACTGACCAAACGTCGCTATTGGACGCTTAGGGAGTGAGAGTGTGTTGTTTGTGTACGTTGTTAAAGGGGGCCATGTCCAGGCTTTATGCTAAGCTAAGCTAATGAACTGCTGGCTCCGGTTACATATTGTGCAAACATAAGAGATATGAATCTTAATGATAAAATCCCAGCAAGAACGCTAATGAGTGTTCATGTGAAACTATTCCTTAATTTTTTTTTTATGTATGCAGCTTCATCTGCTGTAAAATGTTTTACATCATCACTCAAACTTACAAAAGCATGCCATTGAACAGAATTGAAGGTTATGTCCTCTGTGTCGCCAGTGATACAGTTATGATTGAGTGCAAGTCAGGAAGAGCCTGCAAAGCTGTCAGTTACATTTATGGCACAATTATGTCAAGGTTGCCTAAAAGTTACAAGTGTGTTGATGCCATTCAGTGAGATGAACCACTTCCTTCAGCGGGATAAGAAAGAAATCCAGGATGAGCATGTGATCCTGCATATATTGAGTGGAGGAGAACACCGCGCAATCATCCTGCTGAGGGATAGTGGGCAATCGCAGCTGTGTGTGTCAAACTCAGAGCCTCAGCGGCCATGAAACAGCGTCACATCGAAGCGATGGTGGCAATTCTCTGCTGGCATTTCATAAGTGTCCCTGTCAGTGTTCTCTCTTTGTCCTCAGCCCCATCGGGTCAGCGCCGTACTCAGCTGAAAACTTGTAATAGCTTAAGTGGCATTTAGTGCAGGGAATCGTATGGCAGGAGTCAATGGCTTGGTGCTGAAAGGGTTAGGGAAGGTGTCTCCCACTGCAGCACTTTATTTCTCCGTCCAAGCTTTTTGCTAGATCCGTGTTAATAACAATAACCTTCAGGGGAACAAATGGATTACTAAAGGCAGAGAATTCTGGCACCAAAAAGGGATGCATGACTCCATCATTAAGCAGCACATACGCCAGGCTGTTACAGAGAATATGTTCATAATCTTACAGCCTAAAACATTTCCTTTTATTTCCCTGTTGTTTTTGTTGTTGTTGTTGTTGTTTGTGACATATGGTTTACATGTGATTGGGAAGATGTAGCATCTGGTAATTGAGACCTCGAGACTGACTTACTGTAAATATGAACAATGCTGAACACAAACATCCAAACCCATGTGAAGTGAGAAATTCTACACTGGGCCGATACGTGAAATTATTATAATTTTGAGAATGTGCATAATATATGTTAGCTTCTTTTTCCCAAGTCTACTGCCTTTGTAAATAGCAGCAGAAGTGAATATTAGAATCTATACGGGTAGTTATTGCTTTTACTGCGCCTTATCGCATGATCAAGGGTGCATGATGTCTTCTTTGTGGATTTTTAGTGGGTTCCATGTTGTGCTCTAGTGGCTTCCTCACCCCTGCCGGTGTGGATAAGCTGATCTTGACTCAGCAGACCTGAAATATAAACTTTAACTCAAGCTCCAGAGATCTGACCCTGGAATAATATGAGGCCACTATGTCTACAGATTTATTGGGAATACAACTCAAACTACCACATCTCCTTCACCGAGCGAGTAAAGTTTAGGCTATTCATCTTCCAAACTCTGAAAATAAATGCAATGTGTATTGTGTGTACGTCATACAAAGAGAGAGAAGGGAAAAGTAAATGGCTGCTGTCAATCGTTATCTGTTCAATTTGTATTCATAACTACTTTCTATTAACCTCTTAAAAACCCATTGCCCCTTCGTTGTAATACAGACAGATAAGATTTATAACAGTCACTGAGGATCAGTGCCTTTACTTAGAAATGGGTCACAGAGTTAGATAAGGTCCGAGGTAGAAAGCGGGGGTGTTACTGTAGCTGATAAAGCGGGGCTGAAACACAACGCTCATGCATTCCTGATATCAGCTCACATAGTGCACTCGTATAAATCACAGCTGCATTACAGAATTACACAAAACTGCTGACTGAAATGTATTTAACAGAACAAGACTCGAGTTTATTAAAATCAGGTGTACGCCTCCATTCTTCTCTATAGTTCATCAAGATTTGTCACATAGAGAAAGTGATGTTACAGAAATAGAGTAAAGCTCCTTAAAGAGCCTGTGACACGAGTTTCCCCCATCATCCAAACCCATCAATTTGAGTAAATATTGTCCCCTTGAAAACCGTTACTGAACTGATTTTGGAAATGTGTACTTTGATAACCATTAATCTGCCCTTCAATGTAGGGCTGAACGATTAATCGATTTTAAATCGAAATCGCGATTTGAAATGATGCGATTATCAAATCGCAAAGCCTGCGATTTTTAAAAAAAAAATGTTTTTATTGTGTGTCAGTCATCCACACCAATCAGAAGTGCTGTGCTCCACATGTACCAGCCATTGTTAATCAATCAGAAGTAGCCCATGATAGAAGGTGATAGACAGATTGATTCAATCACCTGCCAAGTGCTTTTGAAAGTGCCTGCCCTTTCCAAATGGCTTCCAATGGAGCTCTAGATGGTTTCTGAGTCAGGTCAGTAATGCTCCATCACATGTTTCTATCACAGGGTGAATCTTAAACTGAAGCTTGACTTTAAAGCAACCCAACGGAAGTTTCATGTAAGTTTAGTTTTTTCACTCGTAGCTCGGGCTGCGGGGGTGCTAGAGACGGGAGCACGTTGATACGACCTTCCTAGCCGGAGTAATGGCCGCATTTTACAATAAACTTCCGTTGGGTCGCTTAAAAACAAATATCGCAATTCGAATCGCAATATCTGTCAGAAAAATCGCAATTACATTTTTTCCCAAAATCGTGCAGCCCTACTTCAATGTTGACCATTTTCTGGATCTTCTCGGGGATTCTTCAAGTCCCGCCAAATGATGTGTGACGTCATTGCGGGCACAGCGCTCCAGCTGCACCGTTCAGGATCCCAGCTTCTGCATGTAAACGCACGATGGCGCACACAGCAGCAAGCTCAGACAGCGATGACAGTTTAATTTTGAACGTGTCTGAGAGCTCATATGAGGCTGAAGGATCGGTTTATGTTGTATCTGTTAGAAGTTTAAGAATGAGGTGCGTCAATATGGGCGATCATATGGTCATGTAGCCAGTGGTGGAATGGGACTAAAAATCATCCCGGGACTCTCGACCGGCCCACTTCGGTACCGCTAGTAAATTGTTAACGGGGGGTGTCAGGGGCGGCGGGTGCTGTAGATAGTAAATGTAAATATGTAAATATTTGTGTCACTGCATCCTGGTAAAATACAAATATAATGTATAATGTCTGTGTCTTTGACATTAGCGCTGCTAGCCACCTATGCCCTGTACTACGAAGCCAGTTCAACAGACCCTGGATATGTTTGAGTAACAAACAAACTAATGTGGTAACCGTGACTGAGGTTGCCATATGTAAAGCTAGTCACTGACAACGCCACCTCCTGCTAAGGGGCAGGAGGAACCCGTGGACCCTAAATGTAAGTCGTGGATCGATTTTAAAGCTTCCCTTAATCGGTTCAATTATGACAGAGGCATGAATTCCAAAAACATACACAGCTTTATTTAACAAGTGTTTGGAAACCGTTTAAAATATCGATTCATGTAAAGTATAAAAATGGCAAATATAATTCAATACATATATAAGTTACCCTTCTCAGTTGGGCAGGCCCGGTCCGCTGGGTTGCAGTGCCTGCTAATCGTGAGGGACACAAACAAGAAAAGCCACACACCAACAAATCATAAGCATGCAATATTTAAACCACAATCTCTATAAAATAATAACAGTGAGATATTTAGCATACAGAAAAGAAAGTGTCACACCGTGCAGTCCCTACACTGAAGGCAGGCAGCGTTCCACCCGGGCCCAGGCCTACGCCGCAGAGGAGCGCAACCTACGACACAAATAATAAAATGATTATACTGCCATACACTGCACATGAAGAAAATGAACAAGAAAATACACAAGAAACACTATAGGACAGTGGCTGGCCTGGTCCTTTTGAAAAGGAAACAACATAACATGTTAGTTGCCAGCCTCATTCACCAACTCAATATAAAATGAAAGAGTTAAAAACAAGGCATACTTCCACAGAGTAGATTTCCAACTCAGCTTAATCCTGCCGGGGAAATGGTCGCTTAATATCCCGGGTAGCTGGGCCGGTTGTGTACATTAAGCTCTGTAAAACACATAAATAAGTTGCTTAAAACACAATTAAAAACGTCGGTTTAAAAACGCCATTTAAAAGCAAATTACTCATAACAGACCCGGTCTTGTGCCTGTCGGGAGAGTTTCCCTCCGTCAATGGTAAACTCTCGTCTTGCACTCGCCCTAATAAAACCAAACTAAATGAGCCACTTGCATAAGTTAATTTAAAATACCATAAAACCACCTTAAAACTGTTATTCCTACCTTTGTGAGAAGACCAGTGACAAGCAGCCAAGAGAGACTTTTTTTTTTAACTGACGGCAAACTTTTTATGGCTTCCTGTTTACCTGGTCACCGGTCATGTGACCGCATCAGGTGACACCGTCAGGTGACAATGACGTCAGATTCCCACATTAACAACAACAAACTAACAAACGAGATCTCGCTAAGCGGTCCTACGACGCCGGTTATCAACTCGGTAAATCAAGCCAGGGTTTCTCTCTCCAGCTGAGAGCGCGTTCACGTCTAAGACACGAGTGGATCTGACTTTAATTACATTTGACTCGAGTGTTTCGTCAACATAATGTGTTGCTTAAAATAATACTTCTGCATACAGTATGTGACACTGTAAGTGTTGCACGGCCAGATACGGCTCAGCTGACTCAGATAAGGAAATATATGATATATTATGATATTATATGATCGATGATCTGATTGATGATGTAATATGAATGATAAGTGCGACACGTCGGCGTCTTCTCTGCATACGGCAGTTTAAACTGTATTTCCTTTATCCTGTAATATGACTTGAGAGATTGAAACTCCGCACACTGAGTTGATCTCTTTTCTATAGACGCCGGAGGCGGGCAGCGTCAGGTAAAAAAGTGATTTAGCCTTCTCAAACCTGAGCCTCACGCGCCGCCTATGGGGGATGTGCTAGTTACTTATCCGACCGGCCCACTTCGGTACCGGCCCATCGGGATTCGTCCCGATGGCCAGTCCGCCACTGCACCCAGCCCACGTAAACTGTCAACGGGGGGAGCCTCGCTGCGGGGAAACGGTGGACCTAGTGTCCCGATCGGAGTGGGAATAATAATAATAATAATCCGTGCATTTTATCCATTCATTTCTGCAACATTGTGGTAAAAAAACACACGTTTAATCCATGTTGTTGGTGTACTACAACTACAAAAAGCATCGGTTTGTTTTCTCATCAGGAAATGCAGACCGGCTCAAACAAACGATTTTTAATCATCATCCTCACGATCATTTAATGTATCATATGTTCGCCGAATTGACATGAAAGCACTAATAAATGTAGTTTCATCCACTTGAGTTTACAACTACAAAAATAATCAATTTGTTTTTATATCACAACCGACGGGAGGAAATTCAGCAGCTCTCACTACCGATTTGTAATCCTAATGTAATCATCATCTTCACCACGATCAGTTATGTTTATGTTCGGCGAATTGACATGAAAGCACTGACAAATATGAATATACTGTAGTCAACTTCATTAAAACGTTATTAACGTGCCTAAACTCAGTAATTCACCATTTCTACGCATGACAACACACTTTGTCCTTGTTTGGCTCTCTCGCCGCACAGTGAAGCGTTCCCGCATTGACGTCACTTCCGGCTTCCCCCAAAACTTCAAAATGAGTCGAAGGAATTTCCCCGCGATGTTCGAAATTATTGATATTTAACGGAACGGTATCGCTTTTTCTTTTTTAAACTGACGGTTCGAGATTACTAGTAGCCCAATATTTCAGCAGTTGTTGGGATGCTGTCACAGGCTCTTTAAGTGTTGCTTGCCTGTATTTTCTGATACTATAATGCTTCTGAATGAGGAACTGCAATGCAACAATTTAGCATTGTGTAACATAAAGCCCTTATTTCCACAAAGCTCACTGCAGTGCCAAAGGGCATTGTTTGGAAGGTGCTAAGTGATGCAACAGGCCTTGTTATACTTGATTTAGTCAAAATAGATGATCACTTTAATCACGCTTTGATGCAAATGTTAATAGCGTTCTTAGCACATCATTTGTTTCCGTCATGGCAATTGACTTTATTTGCTTCGACAGACACACTGGAAGGTTGTAGTCAGCCCACATCATCGTTGTCTCACATAGATAGACACTGTAGAAGTCTATCTATGAAATGCTAAACCAATTGAGGTGTATTCAGATACATTTCACATATTTTGTTTATAAGAATTTCCTGGTAAACGAGGAAAGCATCTGAATGGTCACGTGTGATTTCAATTTTGATCCGAGGCAGCAGGATGACCTTGTGGTGAGAGCGGCTGACCCGTAGCAGAGAGGGCTAAAGTTAAACTGCCTCAACAGCAAACATGTCTGTCCCGCCTGTCGAAGCGCCGCTAAGTAAATCCCAGCTCGAGGCCATCAAGCTCTGAATGTTGTGCTTATGCAAAGCAAACATTTCTTGATTACAGTGCATGTCATCATCATTAGCCCTTCGTACCTTTTGATTTCAGACTGTATTCTGTAAGAGGCATCCTCAAAGTTGTGCATAGAAGTGTGGAACATTGGTTTTATAAATGCATGTTCAAAAGGGAAATTAGAAATGTTTATATTCACTCAATATTCTAATAGCAAAACTTTTTGTGGAGCCCGTATCAATGTTCTTGAAATGCTTCACATTCTACTGAAGCAAAAATCTGCTTTTGTAACAGTCCTAAATGTTTGTATAAAACTAAGAAAGGAGTACCACAGGAGCCCTTTACCGATACAATCTGCAAATTAGCATTATGATTGCAAGCTGTGAAATGCACACAAACTGTGTAGCATAGTGTGTAAATGTTTGTTAAGGGATAAAAAGCCTTGGTTGTAAGCGGTATGTCATTATGGTATGTTTGGAGCGTGATAACATGCCCTAATTTCCACACTGTTGATGAGAAACACAGAAACAAAGAAAAAGCTCAATGTAATAATGCTCAGGTATCCTCAATGTGTACAGACATGGATCAATTGTTATTTTATGAATCCTTCAGGCTATCATCAGGTGAGTATGTCCGGAGGGAGAACACCACTAAGCCCACCATCTGCAGACCCAGATAACACCGAGCCATGTGGCACGCAGCAGGGCACTATCAGGTTATCTTGCTTGTGCCCAGTTTGTGTGTATAAGCACACGGCAGAACAAGGACATGCGGCATGTATATTAGCCCACCGTAGGGATGTCTGGAATCACATGCTGGTTGATCTTCCGCCTGAGTGGCAGGTCGGTTCAAAGCTGCAGTTGGCAGCAGAGAACAGAGGGAGCAGTATGTGATGTACACATTTGAATAGTTTAAGAGAGACAGCAGACGCACTGCAGGATGCATCGGTTTTCCCATCTTTCCGTCTCTTCAGAAGCCCCCGTGTATTTAGCTACCATGGTGCTGACCACAGGAGAACATAAGCCGCAGTGCCAGGGGCGGCGGGTGCTGTAGGCTAGGGAAGGCTAAGCCTTCCCAAATATGTGTGTCACTGCATCCTGGTAAAATACAAATATAATGTATCATGTCTGTGTCTTTGACATTAACGCTACTAGCCACCTGTGCCCTGTACTACGAAGCCATTTCAACAGACCCTGGATATGTTTGAGTAACAAACAAACTAACAAACTAACAAACGAGATCTCGCTAAGCGGTCCTACGACGCTGGTTATCAACTCAAGCCAGGGTTTCTCTCTCCAGCTGAGAGCGCGTTCATAGGAAAGGGGCGGGGTTAGCTACATTTGACCAATCACAAACAGGGACAAGTGTACTGACAGCGCAGCATCATACTTCATTAATGAAAAGTAAACTAATATTAGACAAATATGAGCTTTAAACATCCATGACTTAAACATATAATCCAGGATACAAGCCACAGAGTTGCTGCAAGGTGAATACAGAACAACTGGTTAAAAAATAACTAGGCCTACCGAGTGTTTGAAAGCGTATAGTTTTATGATATCACTGCCCCATCTAAGACACGAGTGGATCTGACTTTAATTACATTTGTCTCGAGTGTTTCGTCAACATAATGTGTTGCTTAAAATAATACTTCTGCATACAGTATGTGACACTGTAAGTGTTGCACGGCCAGATACGGCTGGAGAAGCTGACTCAGATAAGGAAATATATGATATATTATGATATTATATGATTGATGATCTGATTGATGATGTAATATGAATGATAAGTGCGACACGTCGGCGTCTTCTCTGCATACGGCAGTTTAAACTGTATTTCCTTTATCCTGTAATATGACTTGAGAGATTTAAACTCCACACACTCTTTTCTATAGACGCCGGAGGCGGGCAGCGTCAGGTAAAAAAAGTTATTTAGCCTTCCCAAACCTGAGCCTCACACGCCGCCTATGCGCAGCGCCACACTCAAAGAGGGGATGTTTTTTTTCTCACCTCATACTTGCCAATCCTCCCGATTTTCGCGGGAGACTCCCGATGTCATAGCCCTCTCCCGGTTTCCTCCCGGGGTCATATTTCTCCCAATTTCTGACAAAATCAGATTTACACATGACTGTTTCCACTCGGACTTTATTACAGCTACACCATTGTTTGGTTTCCATGGTAGCGCGTCTCTTTAGTAGCGTGCGCAACTAGATAGTCACAGAAAAACAGAACAAGAATGGACAACTCGACCCTCTGTTCACTCCTTTCCTGGTCCAGCCCACACATATGCTCCATCAAGAGGATGGTTGCTACAGGCCGCAAGGCATTGCACTCAGAACTACAATAAGCACGTTAATGTTAATCTAACAGCTCCGTTGATCCACTAGCACCCCCCCCCCCCGTGGTGGTTTTGAATGGGGTGACGTCACGTTGCCTCGCTTTTCACCGAACTCAATTGTGGGTAGCATAGCGGTCCGACGCCGGAGTAGCCAGCGCCAGCCAATCAAATCCCGTTTCGGAAAATCTGACTGGCCAATCAAACCGCGTCTAAACTGGGAGAGATAACCCGCCGTTCATTTCTATATTTCAAAAAAAGATGGAGGAGAAACTAATTATCGCCGTAGCAAATCACCCGGTTTTGTATGACCAGACCCTCTTCACCTACCGGGATACCAAACCGGAGGAACCAGGCATGGAGGGAGGTGGCAGAGACAGTGGGTGAAACTGGTAGGTTTTCGCCTGTTCGGGGAGTTTATATATATATTGCTCGCATAAAATCCCCGGGGTTTTTTGCTTTGTATGTTGGGGGCGGGAGATTCATGTGATTGGTTGTTGGTCGCGTTGCTCGAATAAAATCCCCAAGCTTCAGACACGCCCAGTTCCAAGCTTTTTTTGAAGCTGTAGTGTGGACGCTCCGTTAGGGTCTAAAGAGTATCGAAGTCAAGAAACTGATATTATCTGGTGTTCAATGTAAACGGGAGCCATCAAATACACTAGTTCATAATATGCAAAATGGCTGTTCACAATTCAACTCTTTTTCAGTTTTCTATTTATTAGGTTGTGCGTGTTTCTTGAACCAGCTGCTAATAGGTTTAACAGTTTTGCATAAAGCTCCAAAACATGGTCTCTCATTGTGTTTGTTTGAAATGCCGCACGATGAACTGTGTTTTGAACAAGCCCTGTTCCTCTGTAGTTGCTCAGCATAGGAAGAGAAGAAAGCCTTCCTTTGTGAGTTGTGTCAGTTCTTGGTGGATAGAGGTATCCGAGCGTGCACGGAGCAGCTGGTTTCATTAACCTCCTGTCCAGCCGGGTGCCGGGGAGTGGTGGGCGCTGCCAATTTAAATGGTAGCCTTCTGTATATGCCGTCAAACGTATATAATACTGACTGCAACTTATCTGTCATGCTCAGCTGTCTCCATTGCCCAATGCAATATGGAGTTATATGCCATTCTATTGAATCTATATGATGTCTTTGTGGATGGAACTGTATCTGATACACTGGAACAATGTTTCTCCATTGTGCATCATTGAAGAGATATTATGCATTCATATTATACGTTTTACAGGGAATGACACTGCAGTATATTGTGGCCTAAACCCAATTTTTAAATAAAAGAGGGGAGCACCCTATTAGTGTCCTTCTGATAGAGTTCAAAGACATTTTTGAGCTTGCATACTAACCTGCTCATAAGGACAATGCTAACATGCAGTAAGAATAATGTTTACCATCTTATTGTAGAAGGTAAGGGTGTTATTAGTTTTGGACAAACTAGAATTTAAATCTGATCTCCTGGTACAGTTGTTGAGACATTTTACTTAAAGCCACAAATGTTAACCTCACAATGGCGCTACAGAAAAAGTCAGGGGATCACCAAAGTCATGAGGATTCAAATGCTGTAACCATGAATGTCTAAACCAAAATGTAATTGGTGGTAGTATTTCAGTCTGGAACAATCATTTCCACTCCAAGTAGGGAATGAGTCCTTACCCCAAGTGAAGGAGTTCAAGTATCTCGGGGTCTTGTTCTCGAGTGAGGGAACAATGGAGCGTGAGATGGACCGGAGAATCGGAGCAGCGAGAGCGGTACTGCAGTCGCTTTACCGCACCGTGTGACGGAAAGGGAGCTGAGCCAGAAGGCAAAGCTCTCTGTCTACCGGGCCATTTCCGTTCCTACCCTCACCTATGGTCATGAAGGATGGGTCATGACCCAAAGAACGAGATTGCGGATACAAGCGGTCGAGATGGGTTTTCTCCGCAGGGTGGCTGGTGTCTCCCTTAGGGATAAGGTGAGAAGTTCAGTCATCCAGGAGGGACTCGGAGTTGAGCCGCTCCTCCTTCGCGTCGAAAGGAGCCAGTTGAGGTGGTTCGGGCACCTAGTTAGGGTGCCACCTGGGTGCCTCCCTAGGGAGGTGTTCCAGGCACGTCCAGCTGGGAAGAGACCAAGGGGTAGACCTAGGACCAGGTGGAGGGATTATATCTCTTCGCTGGCCTGGGAGCGCCTTGGGATCCCCCAGTCAGAGCTGGTTGATGTCGCCAGGGAAAATAAAATGTGGTGCTCTCTGCTGGAACTGCTACCCCCGCGACCCGACCACGGATAAGATGGAGAAGATGGATGGATGGACAATCATTTCCGAACTGTCTTTACAACCTCTTGGCACTTCCAGCTTGGTCAAATTAATCAATCTGTCAATATCATAATTCCATGTTCTGTTTTTTGTGTTTCTCTACAGAGGGCAGACTTGGCAGTGGCTCCCTTCACCATCACCTATATGCGTGAAAAGGTCATCGACTTCACCAAGCCCTTCATGAACACTGGAATCAGCATCCTGTATCGCAAACCCAATGGTACCAACAACGGCTTCTTCTCCTTCCTGAACCCCATGACTCCTGACATCTGGGTCTACATCCTCCTGGCCTACCTGGGTGTTAGCTGTGTCCTCTTTGTCATTGCCAGGTAAGTCCGCAGGTTACATACTGTTAGTCCGATAAGTCCTGCATACAGTTCTCCTTCAGGTCTCTCAATGAGTAATTTCCTCATTGCAGGGATTCGAGTACACCCATTTTTCATATGGTGCTAGCTGCTAGGTAGTGATCAAGGTATTCATCTCTGCATGGGCTCTCTACAACCCAGCACGTAGAGGAGAAATAGGAAAAAAAAGAAAACTTCAATTGAGTTGTAAAGTGTCCCTCAGCGTGCAATTTCATCTTTCCCGTGTGATGCCTTTGGAATTGGCAAAGCACATTTAATCGGTCGTTTCAAAAGAATAAATACTGGCTTAATGATCATATTCGGCAGTTCAAAGAAAAACAGTATACACATCGACAGAGGCTATACTGTATATAGTTGAACATAAACATTCATGGCAGTAATAAGTCATAAAAAGACTATGGATGGAGATTAGCTGTTTGATTGGCTGAAAAGTATCTCACTTGTAAATTATTTTTGGCATGAAGATGTTGAATATCCTGTAAGTATTATTGTGAGCGTTTCCTGCTGCTTTTCATTCAAAGTGGTGCTTTAGGAAGTTCTAGAAAGGGGCGCTGAAAGGAGTTGACTTGAGAGCAAACAGCTGCACTCCTCTATCCCCATTCGTTGTTTTGCGAGACCAAAATAATTCTGGAGTGGCTTCACATAAGTACAAAATCCTCTTTAACTGTTGCATCAGATTTTTTGGAGGCCGTCCTCGATGGCTGAAAAGCTGCATCCCTGAGTGCATTGTGTGAGCATAAAACACACAGTGTTGAACAAAGAAAAGGGTACTTTTAAACGTTGTCAAGGCATTAACAACAATGCTAGGCAGAAAACACTTTGGCTTTGAAAAGCAATGCTTCATCATAATAATCATGTTTTGAGGCGCATTCTCCACTGGACTTTTTTCAAAAATCCTGTTTAGACGCTCTCCCCTCTTTCTTTGACCAGGAAAATGGTGCAAACTATGCCACTGTTTAACAAGCTGTCGGATTTTGGCTGGGAATGTGATTTGAGCTGTTGAGTTGCTCTGATATACTCCAAAGGTTGTCCACTAAGCTGTGGACACATAAAGCCTGCTATGCAGTACTACAGAACATTTCAGAGCCTGTGGATGCAGACGTGTTCAACAAGCTAACTGAATGACCGAGCAGCTCACAAAAATGGAACGCCAAAGGTGGCAGTAGTCATTTTTATTTTGGAGATGGGATGATAAAAAGAAAGAGAATGCTATTTGGTATATATCGCATTTTGGGAGTAAATTAAGCCTGGATAATAATATTTTCTGTCTCGTCTGTCATTGTATTTATCCTACGCATATTTCAGTTCCATGGACAGGGAGCGGAGGTCTTGTTTCTATAAACTTCATAGAAAAAAAGGCCTGCATTGAGTTACATGCTTATATCTACAGTAGAAGGTTACCAAAACGTATTCAAAACCATTGGTGGAGACTGAGAAAAACCTTCTAATTAGTTAAAGTACTAATTCCACACCATGAAACGAGCCGCATTCAAAATATTAAAGGTCCCCTATTATACTGTTTTTCATCAATATATTATACGTCTCAGATATATACAAACATGTCTCTGAAGTGTTTGGCTCGAAACACCAAACGGATCATTGCAGCATTACCCATAATCCCCTCTGTTTCAGCCCTGTTTCTCAAGTGCTGATTCTGTGTCTGTTATTTTAGAGGAAAATAAGGAGCCCCTCCCCACGCCCCTCTGAGAAATGTTTGGTTAAAAAGAACACAATGGTGCTCTAGGAGGAGATTCAGGTGATCAGGTGGGGGGGTTACCTTGATTGGTTATTGGCTAAGGCTGGCGTCACACTGTCCCGAAATTGACACCAGATTTCGAAGGAATACAGGAAGTGGGATTCAAATTGTATGTGCACACTGTACTCGCGGTCCACAGCTAATAGTGTTGTTTAGCAGACAGTTTCCCAAGAGGTTACTCAGCAGGCAGTGTGACGCAAGCCTGTGGCTCTAATTGCCGACACAGCCGTTCTAGAAACTAGCAAAGAACCAGGAGTATTACATCAGCAGTGGTAAATTGTCTGTGTAGAAAATGGCCTCAAAGTAGTGAAGATACACTTTTCTCTTTCTGGATTTGAGGCCTCTTTGAGTCCAGTTTTTGACCAGTTTAAAATGCACAGAAAGTCTTTCCATGCCTCTTTACTTTCACATATTTTTTGACCACAGCTTTCAATTCAACATTGAAGTAAAAGTAAATGAGACTGAAGGAATTAATTGAAATAGCAGGGAGAACCAAATAACTTTCCTATGCCGGCAAATGTTCTGAAGGGAATGATTGCAACAAGTAACACTAATGAGTATGTTTTTTTTTTTTAAATGCACAAGATATAAAACATTTAGCAAAAGCACCCACTGTTTTTGTCCATCAGTTCTGATGTCTGAGTGCGAAGCTGAGAGGAGAAATGCTTGAATGATGGCTGGAATAGACTCCATTTTAAGGCAGTGTTATGATTAACCATCAGTCCTGTTTGGTGTCTGATTAAAAATACTGCTGACATATTCAAAACTATTCCTGCAGCATGTAATTAGATTGAAGTGTATCTATCTCTCACAATATACATTTCAGCTGATTAAATCTTTCTAGGGATTTCTACGGTCTTCTAAGTGAGAATGTGCACTCGAGGATTCACCATTGTGGGTTCCTGTTTTGTGGACCATTTAGTTACTTATCTGTTATATTTATTTTCTGCCATAACCACTTCTCATCAAAGATAGAGATGTCCCATGTTCCCAGGGGGATACTTTCTGGAGTTTAAGGGATCCAATTGTACTCAGCAGAGCAGCCAGAAAAAAAAGATTTTACACATAAAATAAAATATATTTAAAATGGGGAAAGTAGTGACATTTAGCATGTTCTATCTCAGAATCTGCCTCTGACATCTGCAACACAATCATTTCCCGCAGGTGTCAAACTAAATGGCAGAGATATCGAGAGACCTTATGGTTTCATGTGACTTTAGAAAGGAGTCTTTAATGTCTCAAACATGACCTTGTATTTCCTCTGAAGAATTGGATTATTGGGCCTTTGGTCATCTTCAAGAAAACCATTACGACATAGTTGAAAGGGTTTCTGAGCGGAAGCTAAACCAGGACCAGTTGATTCGAACATGTTTTGATTTGTCAAGTCAAAGTCAACTTTATTGTCAACCATGAAACCTTTCCGAGGTGACATACACCGCCTTATAAGAAGAAACCAAAAGGAGCCTTTTTAAAAAGGAAGGATTATTTTAGTTTTTACATTTTGAGTATACAAATATACAAGTATAGAAACAGCAAGCATGCAACAGCTGGATTATAAAGCCACTCAGGTCTATGTAGAAAGTCAAAGTAAACTGTATTGTCAATATGTCAGTGTGTGTGCACAGACAGAGAGTTCAAAATACCGTTTCCCACAATCCTGAATATAAAACAAATGTATATAAATATAATAATAGTTTTGACCAGTGAAAATAGTGCATGTCAACATCTTCGAATGTACAGTATGGGTGGGTGGTTAAATTGTTCACAAGGTTATGACCGTACACACTTAAAGACACAATGTTGTTGACGCTAACATTGGATTAGAAGATTATGTTAACTACAAAAGTTGTTGCTCATTGAGGTGAAACCACAGAAAACCATCACCCACTTCCCCTCAGCTTTTCAATGCATTTGTTTTGGTGTTCATGGCCCATAGCTTTAATGTGAGGGGTTCACTTCTACTGCTCCCATCAATTGTGTTTCCAGCAGCAGCAGGCAGCTGTTTTAAGTGAACACACCGACCATTCTATGACTGCCCCGCACCCAACAGCAGACTAACCACTGACTGGTGAACATAGTGGAGTATGTACCAGCTAAAGAGCCAGATATTATATCTATGATAATGAGTCATAGTTTATTAGGTTGCCACAATCTCTCAATGAATGCTTGTGTTGCTTTGTATTTACATAATAATAATGAATAATTCCTTGCATTTATTATAGCGCTTTTCCAGTGCTCAAAGCGCTTTACAGATACACATTACACATATACATATTTTTTATATACATGCAATGGAGCAAGTTCAGGTGAAGTGTCTTGCCCAAGGACACAACGGCTTTACAGACACAGCAGCGGCAGGTTTCACCCCTTGATCTGATGATCATTGCACAGCGCACTGCGCCACACCGTCCATCTTCACGCCTCGAAGTCATCGAGGCGCTTTTACAAGTACACATTGGTATTATACATGTACTGTGGACATTACCCACAGGAGCACATCCGGGTGAAGTGTCTTGCCCAAGGACACAACGGCCTGACACAGTGGCGGCAGGAGCGGGTTTCGAACCAGAGTTCCCCAGCACCCCCCTTGATCTGACGATCAGATGCACAGACCACTGCGCCACCCGTCCACATGCAATAGGAAACTTTTAGAAAGTTATTCCGGCATACATCTTGGCAAAGTTTCTCAAGGTTATATATTCAGCCGGAAAGAGGAACAAATTAGTTTCACAACCTATTTCTGCTGCTCTACTGAACTCCTCAATACCTCAGTGTTGTTACTGGAAACCACAGATGGAACGGTAAAATAGCAGTAACTCTCAAAATAGCTCTCATGCTAATATGATTCTGTTTTTGAGGTTTTTCTTGAGGAAGGAATGGTGCTCCCGAAGCATACATAAGATGTTATTCTTGCATTTCTTTCAGAACGTATAACCCAAAAACTGCTTTCCAACTTCCTGTCTCGTTCCCAGGTTTAGCCCGTATGAATGGTACGACGCCCATCCCTGCAACCCAGGATCAGATGTGGTGGAGAACAACTTCACCCTCTTCAACAGCTTCTGGTTTGGAGTCGGCTCCTTAATGCAACAAGGTACTGCGGCACACACATCCTCTTCCCCGTCAGAAACAATACTGTCACACCACCTCACTTTTCCGCTTGCTCCCTTTTCTCTGCCTCTTTAACTGACAAGCGCCATGATTTCCATTCCCTGACTGTTTCATAAGACATTTACCTGTCAAGAACAACAGCAGCGCTCAGCCTTACATGACAAAGGAAGGCTGTTGTCACCTACCTGCTGTTTAAAATGGGAAGAGTAGGTGCCAGGCACTTGTCAGAGATTGTCAGGTAAGGATGGAAAACATTGCTGCATTTATTTTCCCATAAGGCAGTCACTGGCCCTACTCAAGAGCTTTCTAAGGGTTGGGACGCAAAGGGTAAGTTGAGGAACATGTCTGACAAATGCCAGCTGTCAGCCACGCTAGAGCCGTCTGGTGTGATATTTCAGCGCTGTACGACTTGCTCGCTGTAGAAAATCCATATGCCTCATTGTCCAACAAGTAGCCTACCAAATAAATGTCACATCAATGTAACATTTTGAAACCAGTCAAAAAAGGAAGTGACTGCTTCTTTTAGCACACAGGTTCAATCTTTATTACTAGACCTGCTACCACTGCAGATGTAATTCCACAAATAGACCTTCACTTGTCTGGTGTCGCTTAAAGGACTAGAGTAAACTAATGAAGGCCCAGACATGACATAATGAAGTCAACTGTGGGGCGAAAGAGTCCTGAGTAATACAATGCTTAAGTAAGAAGGCAAATCAAGGAGGCTCGGTAGTGGATCTTTGCCCATAAGGATAGCAAACACATTGAGCAATTCATTAAGGGAGCCTGGCGGCATTCTTATAAAAATGCATAACAGCGCCGACAAATTACCCGTGCAGGCAGAGATCTGCAACTGTAGCATCTGGATGCCAGGAGGGAAAATATGGAATTAAATCAAAATGAACTAGTTAGTAGTCTGTATTATTCCAGCTAAACTGGGGAGAATTCCCTATTATAATTCGTAGCATGCTTACCAGGGCTCTCCATCAAAGCCTGAGCTCTATGTGACTCATGTGGAGGTTACTGCAATTAAACACAAGTCCCAGCACAGGAATGTGGGAGTTATGTTCAAATGTGTCACACAATGCTTGATAGATAAAGAAAATGTTAGTACATGTCATGATGTAAAAAAAAATGATGTCCCTCAACTATGATCTCAATGTTAATTTTAAAGCACAGTAAAATGTGTTATTCAATCACAATTACACGAAGAAAATATTGTTTTTCTTTGTTATAGTCCCTGAATAAAGAGGTTTAAATTGGGATATTGAAGTTCTGTTGCAAGTTTATCTTCATTATGATAGATTTTTTTTGTAATTCTTTATTTATTTGGGTTCACATTATACTAAAAGTACAGTTTTGCAAATCATATATTTTTAGAGAACCGAAAATGACAAATTAAATACCGAATAAAATGTGTAAAATAAAAACGCAAAACTGTTTCTACATGTTTTTTTAACTAAGTATTGTGAAAAAAGGATCTTGTTAATGATCCTCTACATATACATTCTAAGAGTTGAAAATGGACAGACTGACTCTGGCTTTGGGCGACACCCATTTGGGCTGCAGCAGCGAGGATATGTTGTCTGTGTCACATACACAGACATCCTCCGCTTGTCTGCCACACACAGTGACAGAAGCCGAGATGGAAGCCATTTCTTTGACATGTTTAAAATGCAAATGGACGTCTTTGAGGAGATCCACAAAAAAATCTACCAGCTTGTCTGTGGGAGGAAAGTGTCATAGCCAAGACAAAGGAGGCACAATATGAGGAGGTGCAGAAGCAAACACTTTGTGCACTTCAAATGCTTTGCTGGGGGTCTCAGTAGGCTGTTGCTCACAACAAACATATGTCTGATCATTTCCTGTCAATTGGTTTCCCCACATAAAATGATTTTAGAAAGTGTCTTTGATTTACAAGTTGACTTATTCCAAATGTTCACATGCCTTGATGTTCGAGAACATATTTCGTCTCAATATTTCCAAGATGCCTGGTCTGAGGCATAACGACATTGTGTTCGTTATGCAAAAGCTAATCTGTGCTGACTTGTTGTCTCTGATTAAGAAACTTTGCCCCTTTTTGAGATTCAGATCAAGATTTACTTTGAATAAACATTTCCATTCACAACTGTCATTATTTAAAAACAATTAACAACAAGTAGAAGCCTCAAGCAAGGACAGAGGGTGTTTGTGCTATGACTTCACACAGGGAATGCTAAGTGCATGTAATATCTCATGGGAAGGTGTAGCTCTCTCGTGGTAAGGTGAGGCATTGCTAGTGGGGAAAAACACTACAGGAAACCAGGACATCTTGTGTGGAACAATGCACTTCTAAATCTACAGGGAACAGATTTCTTCTTTGTCAGACTGACTGATTCAAAAGCATCATTAGGTACGAGATCATCTGTGAATGTATTCAAAAGGGAGAATTGCAGTGACTTCTTTATGGGCTTTGTTTAAGAAATGTATTTGCATGGATATAGACATTGTGTTTCCATTATACTTACATTAACTTCCTTATTGAATATAGTCAGTATTCACAAATGTCGCAAAAAGTACTAACACACAAAGATAGTGAATTTAAATGCAGCCTCAGTCGATATAAGGTTTAAAAACGATGGAGTTTCGCCTAATGCTGGTTAATGTAAGCATTACAGAGAAAAACTGTTGAAATAAACTGAAATAGAAATTGCTCAAAATCATGTTTCACATTGATGTATAAATCATACGACTGAAGAGATCTAAAAGGAGTTAAAAATGCAACAGTATCGTTTTTAAATTAGACCTTAACCAAAGGAATATTCCATTTAAATTCAAGTCTACTTTTTATATATTCAAAAAAGAAGCTCCCTAAAGCACTTTGAAGCAAGTGGACATTGAGTTAAGATTTTGTCAAATGCCTTTCAAAGCCATCTCATGAGAGATTAGGTTTTTATAAACACTGACTAACAAGAAGGGGAGGTTTAGTACCACCCTATAATAAGAGTGAAAGCCTAAGTAAGCACACCTCATACAAAACATGTTTGTATTTTAAGTAAACAATGTGCAACATGGCATCAAAGCAATGGTTGTTACTTACTGCAGGATGTGTATAGTTGTTCTGGTGGATACGCTCATTAGCATATGGAGCTAACAATATACTTCATAGCTTGTTTTCCGTTTCCAGCTAATATTTTGTATGCCTTCTTAAAAAAGCTCAATTTTAGGAATATACTTTTTTTCTGATAGTTACAGTATAGGAGAAGAATAACCTCTCATAGCTGTCAGGTAATGCAACGTGTGTACCAGCAGTCATTAACTTGGCCATGTTGTTCATCCAACAGTTTTTGTCTATAAAAGTATTTATCAGTGATCTTGTGGAGCTCTCTTTATTCAAACAACATGGCATAATACAGCTTTATTATTTGTGATTAATAGTACATTTATTTACCTAGTCACAATATTAAAAAGGTCTATTTTTAACACAAATAAACCTAACCTTCATTGTTTTGTGTATTCTATATATAGACTTTCTTTGAGGCATCTATTTACTGCATTAATGTGAATGAGCGGGGCAGCAGTCAGGGAGATGGATGTGATGTTTGGGTTACTGAAATAGTATCAGTGCCGCCTCCCTCAAACATTTATTTCCTTAGTTTACAATATATGTCAAAAGAATGCACGGCATATTGACACCATTTCATTTCCCTGGCTGATCTGCGTTTTATATGTATTAGTCCTCTGATGCCGCATATACCGTTCCCTGCTGACAACCGCACTTTGTAGTCTGGAATTCAATTGAGTTACCCCTCTCTTCACTTGATTTTTTGTGCAACCAGAGAATGCATCTTGATCTTCCCCATTGTGAAGTCATAGTGAATTAAGAGATGCAACTGTCTTCCCTTGTCTGTAACCATGAGAGTCAAACCACAAAGGACATATACAATCAAATTTGGTAGAAGAGGTTAAAGAGCGGACCAATCTGCCCCCCCCCCCCCCCGTCTGTGGGCTTGTTACTCTTTAGAATTGCCCTCATAAATCTTCTCACGGAAGTAAAAGAGTGCACAGAGCGCAAGGGTATTTTAAAGGTTGTCAAAGATGAGATATAAAGTAACTTTAACACCAGTCAGTGAGCCCTTGACAGCATAGTATTACTCGGCAGAGGACCCCTGAAAGTCAAGGCTGATGTCGAGGTGTACCGTCGGTCTGGCTCTGTTCCATGTCTTTATGTATATCCTTCTGGACTGTGATGAGTTGTTTACAAAAGATATTATTGTGTACATCTGGATAACGTGATCAGCTATGAAATGAAACTGTTTCCAGTCTAACAGTTTGAGATACATAGGACATGTCTTCTGGTTTATCAAGACTAATTCCAGCTTCAAGACATTCACACGCAATTGTATAATTCATTACAAGATATATCTAAATGAATAACTGAATGAGTACATAGGGAGCTGGTTTAGTTATTAAGGTCAAATTAAAATGCTTACATGAGCTGAACACATTTGTTGTACCGACTATAGGAGCCTGAGAAACACAGTTTACTGATCTGATGTGCCCATGCTGAGTTTTTAGCTTACAGTTTAGCTAAACTGCCAAACTGGCTTCATTTTCTGTTTCATCGCTAACAGTGCCTTGATCAACTGCAGTGGCACTGCCAAACACATTTGCAGGCTAATTAACAGAAACGCAAGCGATCCTGTTTCCTGCATTTGTTTAATATGGTTACAATGTTGGCAGGTACACATGTATCTAGATAATTGCTCTGATTGTGTTGTTTCCAGGCTCAGAACTGATGCCCAAAGCCCTGTCCACCAGGATCATCGGGGGGATCTGGTGGTTCTTCACACTCATCATCATATCCTCGTACACTGCTAATCTAGCAGCCTTTCTCACTGTGGAGAGAATGGACTCGCCTGTGGACTCAGCCGATGACATCGCTAAGCAGACCAAGATTGAGTATGGTGTGGTGAAGGATGGAGCAACCATGACTTTCTTCAAGGTACAGTAAACACGATAAAGGATAGTCATGATGAGATGGAGGTATTTTATCATTTTGAAGGTGTTATTCACAAAAAACAAATTACTGATGGTACTGTTCAGGTATAGTGTAACAATTGTCAAACAATATAGTCACTTAAATTGGTTTCATTATACTTCAGTTTGAAAACAGTCATACTGCAGCTGAAACATGCCACATTATGTACAATACAAATAGTGCTGTAGAATGTTTGTGTTCAGAAATGAGGCAGAAGACCTCAAGTTTTAAGTTGACTGTCAAAAAACGCTATGTCAGGCATGTTTCCAAAGAAAAAAAATATCTCTATATATAAATATGTATAATTTTTTTCCAGTTAGATCTTAATTCCCACAGCAAAGGCAAATTCTTCATCGGCTTCGCTTCTCAACACTGTTTGATGTGTTTCTCCATAATGATTTTTTCATTCCAAAGTTTCAGCATTGCCTGCAGGGCCTTTGACTTCATTTTATTATTTTGAGCTTTGCTTTAGATGGTGCTTACTGTGGAGCTGAATAACATAGTTACAGTATCTCCCAGTAAGAAAATGAAAACCCTGTACATTTCTATTGAAGGCCGTCCATACGTTTATGACATTCCACATAGCAAGAAAGCAGAAATTGATTCTTCCAGTGCATATGTCTGCCCCTTTTTTTTATTCCCACACAAATATGCTGGCGCTCATAAACACTGCCTCTTTGTTGAATCTTCTGAATAGTGTGCCCCCCAGCTTTGAATCAGTAATTGGGTTCTGGCTTTTTACTGATATCATGCAGGTTTAAAACAATTGTGTCGTCTTGGAAGTCCACCAACACTAATCACAAGACTGGAAGATTGCTTAGTTATTACATTCCATCCCTGGAATAGAAAATGTTTTGTAATGATAATTGGTGCGCCTGGATCCGACTCAAGTCCTTGACCCTTTGAAAAATAAATCAACCTTCCGTTTCTCTGAATAGCCAAGTAAAAGGAATTATTTGAGATCATTCGGTGTACTTTGATAAATTGTAGTTGTGATTGTAGCCTCATACATAGAAGGAGAAACAGGTGTTTAATTACCTCATCAGAGCAGCATGGCTCAAGTGCCCTCTGCTCCCCATTGCACTTACAGAAAGGCCTAATGATGCCGATTCAATGAGGCGGAGAAGCATGATAAATACTGAGGAGACCGGGGAGGAGATGAATGCGCTGCAGATGTATGAAACTGGATGGGTTTGCTTCTAAACTCATGTGTCAGTGACAAACTAAACGGTCTTTGATGTTGCCATAGATTACACTCAAATGTGATATTAATTTATAGCTTGAGCAGAGTCTATTATAGATGGTTAGTAATGAGCCAGACGTGGAGACTGGTTACTATAGTGGATATGGATCATTGCTAAATCCACCACCGACAAATATCCCTGAATCTAGCATATAGGCTTTTGAAATTGTACATTGGTTTTAAGTTAATTCAACACATACAACTGCCTTTTTTTATTTATAAGTTGTATTTAATATAATTATGTTGTACTTAAATGATAATAATAATAATAATAATTCCTTGCATTTATTATAGCGCTTTTCCAGTGCTCAAAGCGCTTTACAGATACACACATTACACATATGTTTTATACATGCAATGGTCACTGTGGACAATACCCACAGGAGCAAGTTCAGGTGAAGTGTCTTGCCCAAGGACACATGATAACATTAGACCCAAAGTGTATGGCTATTATTAGACCAATTGTATTCAAATCTTCCAATTCTGATGTGTTCATACTCAAATGATTAAACAGGGTACAGTGGTTGGATGTGTATGATACCCCCACCCACCAGACCTGTTGTAATAGCCAATCCACACAGTTTAACCCAACCCAAAAACGAACATCTTAATGCATTACAGTAGCAATATTGTCAGGTCTGAGGACTGACACAAGCATAAGATACAAGGACTGTGTGTGTGCTCTCTGAGGGAGGGCTATATCTGTCTCTCTTACACACACGTGCCCAAACGATTATGGATTAAGTACTTTTCTCCTCATATAAGTAACAACAGCGATTATCCAACCAATGATACTTTGAAATGTCTGACAAGATCATATCAACCAATAAACCAACCGGAATGTGTCAACCCTAGTAGTTACACACCTAGCCCCTCAGCCTTTAAAGGGGACCTATCATGAAAAATGCACTTT
Organism: Pseudochaenichthys georgianus; assembly: GCF_902827115.2. NCBI lineage: Eukaryota > Metazoa > Chordata > Actinopteri > Perciformes > Channichthyidae > Pseudochaenichthys > Pseudochaenichthys georgianus. The sequence continues at coordinate 36,388,400 of NC_047518.2, read as the reverse complement.
TGTATGTCTTTAATACATATATGTGTCCCGGTGGCGTCTATCGTTATTCCAACCCAGTTTAGATCCCACTTCCGCATTACGCAAGCATCGACGCGGGGTTACGTCACAGCATCAACCTGGCGTTACATCCCTATGGTTACATCACTGCCTCACGCGGCACAGCTGCGAAATCTGAATCTGCGGCACACCCGCGAAATCTGAATCTGCGGCACACCCGCGAAATCTGAATCTGCGGCACACCCGCGAAATCTGAATCTGTACATCTGTGTGTATACATGAATAAATACATGTGTGAGTACATATAAGTGTGTGTGTATATGAATAAATGTATATATAAAATAGTATCATTAAATAAATATATATATAAAATGGTATCATTAAATAATGCTGTCAGATAAATGAAGTACACAGTAATAGACAAGGTTATATTCAATATTCTGCACTTACACCAGCTGATAAGATATTTAAAACGTATTTTGTTTGTCCTGAAAACGACATTTGAGAATACACACAGAGGCTATTTATAGATGATAAAACACCAGTAATACAATCTCAGGACTCTTGGATATGGCTTTGATTACTGGATCGTTTACTTTCAGTCAACAAATCATTTGGAAAGATAAAAAACAACTATTCAATATCCTGCTTTACCGCGACCGCTATAACTGCCGAAGAAGAAGTCTATGACGCTATCGCGTAGAGCTACGTTCTTGCGTAATGCGGAAGTGGGCGTGGTTAAATCTAAACTGGGTTGGAATAACGATAGACGCGTCCCGGTGTGTCGGGGAACTCACGCAGCGTCAGAAAATAAAACCCTCTCTCCCTCCGTACCCAAATCTCTAAAAACGGGGCTACAACGGAGCTGATCCTGATTTGTGTCCGATATGACGTAATATCGGAAATGTAGGCTGGCTTTACACCCACGGCCCAATCAGAAACGTTGCCATCAGAAACAATGCCCGACTGTTTTGGACGTAATATGGTCGATGTTTACATTAGCATCGCTAACACTCAGAGCTAACCTGTACTGGAGAGCATGTGTGTGAAGAAGCAGGAAATAAAAAGGAACTCACCTTGTGGTATAACCGGCAAGAGAGAAAGCCTTTGAGCTCCAGACTGTTTCAGAAATAATCCTTGATAATCCATGATATGGCGTTTCATCACGGCAGCATTTAGTTTAGACAGTAGCTGCCGGGTCCCGCATGAGCTCAGCCCCCTCCTTTTTCTTTTTTTATCAATTTTTATTTTTTTTTAAAGTTTAATACCCCAAATCAGCACTTTTGAAACAGGAAGTGAATTAGAGGGATATGAGGCATGGAATGGGTGATCTGTTTGGTATTTTGAGAAAAACACTTCATAGACAGGTGACCTAAAATACTACAGTACACCACAATACAGTGTAATTCTTCCTTCTACTAGATGCATTAAATAACTCACCAGTAAATGTTTACGTGATTGCTGAGCAGGTACTCTGATATAATGTAACATTTGAAATGTCAATGGCATTAAGATACAATTAAAATAAGCATGTTGCATAATCACTGCTGCCCAGTAGGTTGTCATGTCATCTGCACCCCTCTTATAGGGAGTTGTTGTTATTTTAAGTTTCACATTTTATGGAAAGCATAAGAGCGCAATAAAGTAAGTCAACTGCTTCAAAGGAAAGTAGCTTTCATCTGTTAAAAGGTTGAATGAAATTGGTGGTTGTACAGCATGCCATTTTGTACACTTAGCTGTACTGAGCTATACATGTTCCTCCTGACCTCTTCTTCTCCATCTGGACAGTGAACAAAATATCATTAAAATCTAGAGACAAAGATGCCAACTTGGCAGCTCTCCCTATACATTTTAATTGGTGCTTTTAAGTTTTAATATCAGACCATTATATCTCAGTTTTAAGCAACCTACTGTAGTTCCACATAAAGAGGGGCTTATTATAATAGCATCTTTCACAATTTGAAATGGCTTATAGTCTTTAGACAGTAATTATCTACGATTAGACATGGCATAAATGTGACCTCATATAAAATGGCATGAAATACCACATAGCCTGATGGAAGACTAATGGAGAGGCATTCTATTATTGCTGCTTGGGTAGCACATGAGAAAAGAGGTGCGCAAAGCTTCAATTTACTTTCCTGTAATCCTGTGACGATGGAGATCTGTAGAAGTAATCATATAAATCTATTTGGTCAATGGTAATTTTGTTGGAGCTCAACCTTTGTTTAGTGGTAATAGCATTGTATAATTGAACCATGTTCTTCTCACATATCTAACCTAGATCTTTCCATCCCTTACAGAAATCCAAGGTTTCTACATTTGAGAAGATGTGGGCCTTTATGAGCAGCAAGCCGAGCACTTCCCTTGTAAAGTCTATTGAAGATGGGATTCAGAGAGTGCTGAAGTCAGACTATGCCCTCCTTATGGAGTCTGCAACTATTGATTACATTACTCAGAGGAACTGTAACCTGACCCAGGTGGGAGGGCTCATCGACAGCAAAGGCTACGGCATCGGCACTCCCCAAGGTAAGACATTCATTTGAGACACCGAGCAATATAAAAATCCCCCGCTTTTTTTCTACGTTTTCTGTTGCCTTTTAGAAGGATGAGGATGAGTAATTACTTTTTAAACAATGCAGCATCATAATACATTTTTAGAAACCAGTCAGACAGCATGCCAAACCGTGTTTATGAGCCTTATTATCACAGAATCGAGCTGGCGCTTCTGCCAAAGTAAAACGGGCCTTATGTTGCTTTCAGGCTCCCCGTACAGGGACAAAATCACCATGGCAATCCTAAATATCTTGGAGGACGGGCGCCTACACATGCTGAGGCAGAAGTGGTGGAGTGTGAGCAGCTGCTTAGACGAAGAGCGTCACGAGACAGGCCCCTTGGGTATTCATAACCTGGGTGGGCTATTCATCGTGCTGGCATGTGGACTAGTGCTCTCCATTTTTGTGGCGATTGCTGAATTCCTCTACAAGCTAAGGAAGACTGCAGAACATGACCAGGTATATATCCCCATAAATTACACGCGAGAAATGTTCTTTATTTCATCTTTGTTGTGTTTCGGATGGATGGAAACCAAGTCAAACGTTAATTTAATTACGCTCCACTAGGATTTCGGTTTTATTCAGCCTCGATTTTAGCGTAGAAGTTTGTTATGACACTTATCCAACATAGCCTCTAACCCAACGCCGTGCTCTACTCATGGTTTTGAGTTCAAACACGTTATAAAGGGATTTGCATGCCCGTGGATAATCCCTATGAGTACTTGAGCCATAACACCACAACATGTGCTTATTTTATCAGGCATAATTGCAAATTGGAGCATAGAGAATTAATCCATTATTAGTCATTGGAGATGTCAGAATAGCATGAACTCCTAACTGTTCATAATCACTCATTTGTATCATGCAAAGTAAGTAGGTGCACGCATGCTCGTGCACCATACTCCTTAACTCCCCGGAGCGATATTGAACCGTGTCCAGACTACGTGGGGGGCTGGTGAGATTTGATTTTGCTGACAGCCATGGGCGCGCACACACCATCTGTAATGACCCAATGCATGTTGTGTGCTCTTTAGACTGTCAACGCTCACTGCTGTCAGAACAATTTAAAGCTAAGGCATTTACCCCCCCGTCCCTTTCCCCTCTTCTCGCTCTCCTCCCCTCATCCTCCCTTTTCACCCAGAGGTCTTTGTGCAGTGTCATGGTGGACGAGATCAGACTGTCGTTCACCTACGAGAGGCGGGTGAAACACAAGCCTCAGCCTCCAGTCATGGTGAAGACGGATGCAGTGATCAACATGCATGCCTACAACGACCGACGACTCCCGGGAACGGACAATATGAGCTGCAGCACTGGGATGACCCCCGTGTTCCCGTGACAATGTGTTCCCCCCAGAGCAAGAGCCTCCTGAGCAGCGTGTCACGGGGGGTACCAGAGACTAGAGACAATGGCATAGACGGGATAACCAGATTCACCATTAACCACAATGACATGGGGACACTAACTAAACATGGGCATCTCAAAATGGCAGCCTCAGCCACACAGGTATGACAACATTCACGACTGTATTCCAAACCACAAGAGGTAAAAGTAATATTTGCAAGAGGCTGGGGGAAGTCGATTTACCCAAATGATCAGTTTCAAGTCTGATGTTTACGTGCGCAACACAGAAACACAAGAAAAATATAGACTGTTCAAGGAAACAGTGAAAAGACTGACGAAATACGGACAAAAGCAAGAAGAAAGGCGGTGTTAAGAATGGCAATAAATTAGATATACATGGAGGACAAAGAGCTTTAGTTGATGATCAGTTTTGCCCCACAATTAAATGATAAAAAAAGTTCCTACTTTCATCCTGTTTTAGACAAGCTTCCAAATGGCTTTTGATGGCAGTAAATAATGTTACCTCAAACATGTTTTCGAGGCTTCAATGGTTATCTTTGAGTCATAGGCTACAGGTCATGAGACGAGATGTTTTGGTTTGCTGGAAGGACGAGTATCTGCAGTATTGCTGCTGTTGGAAACCCATGGAGAGTCAGAACTGTTGGAGTTGATTAACTATATTGTAACACACAAGCAATTCATTATAAATGCAGAGATTGATTTCAGCAAAAGTACATTCTATGTCAAAAGGAGTTTAAACATAATGAAATTAGATAAAATATTGATTGCCAAAGATTTGAATATTCATCATAACTAGGTTCAGTACAGTTCAGGCCAGGTCCTGCCCACCTTGTTTTTAAGAGAGCGCTAATATTGTGTTCAATGCAAAGTCAATATGAATGGTTGAAATGGGACTAAGGGGAGCAGTTTTTCCAACAATGCAAGGCAATATTAATACACAGCAAATGTTAATTTTGGCAGTGTATTTTACTTAAAAAAGGATTTCGAAATAGAACATCTCTCCTAAACACAATAAAACATAACTTAATGAAACGATCTTGATTTCTAAAAATCTGGTAAATACTGAGAATATAAACCAATTTTAAACATTTGTGTGTTAATCTTTGATCAAATGGTAGCAGGTCTGTACTTATAAATACACAGAAACATATTAGGTCACAGAGACAAAAAGATTAGATACTGTGACCTCCAAACTTTTTTTATTTTGTATTAAATGTACATTTACTGGTGCCATATCCATAAAACAACATTCTAGTCCATGTGTGGCTACAGGATTATTTAACATCCAAACTAATTCTGAAAACTTGCTTCAACAGTTTCTTAATTTGTGTGATTAATGCTTGTTGGCAGGAAACAGATTGTTAGCATCATGAAACCGATTAAGAGGGTTTGGTTTTAACTGTGAACACATTTTGAAGGTTATCTCAGACTTGAAAGTCACAAGCTTTTTCTGTTTAAATTCCCAACGTGGACAGAATAAATCTATATGTGTAGTGCGTGCAAATGCTGAACGATAATGTGATGAATAGATAAGATATGATGATTTTGTGTGGTCATGTTGACTTTCATGCCTTTTGAGTAAGTGTATATCTTCAGCAAATGTCATGCCGTCAGAAGATTGAGGAGTCTGTCAGCTGGGGGCCGAACGACCAGCAAACCTCTGTGAGGTTTACGATGTCGATACGTTGAGTCAAAAAAACACTTATCTATGATCCAAGGAAAGTCCAACCTGTAAAAGTTAGCATTGGTTTGGTAGAGATCCACTGTATAATTGTCTATTGATTCCCTTCTGCAGAGTAGAGTATGTAGATAAGATCAGCAGGAGAAAATGTATTTTGCTAAATTTATACTGTTATAAATGAATTCTGTTCACAGTCAAATATGTTCTAGAATAGATGCTATTTATTTCATTAGAGAGGTCACTTTAACCTACTTCCTCACTTTACCCCAGTTCCACAGCCCCAAACCTTTTTTATTTATTTAATGGAAATGCATTATATAATAGTATATTGGATAACTATCATCCAGTTGGAAAACTGTATGTAAATCCTCGTTTATGATGACCGATATTTCTACAAGGTGAACGTGAAATGGAAAGAATTTAGGGGACACTCTTCGAATAGGGAGACTTAGGGTTTATCTTGTGTAACTGGACCTTTACTGCTCTTAAAAATCCCAATTAGGACCTTGTCTTTGGCTGCGGCTGACTCGTGGTTACAAGACGTTGCTGTTACCCTCATGTGTATTGTAGCTTTCCATGGAGGTGATTCAAAGACTCAAGTTTGCTTGTATGTCACCTCTGTAATATTATGTGAAAATAATTGAAAAATTCATTATAATCAACATTTGTTGGAATTACAACAGGGTTTCGGATTTGGCTGATTCAGTCAGTTTGGTTACTGAATATATACATCTTTTTTATAAATTAATGTGAATAATAATGTCATTTTACACAAAAATTGTATGAAATGTGAGAGAAAAGTAATTCAAAATGTAAGCTACATATCCTGTGTTCCATTAGAAGTGTGTGATTATGAGTTTAGATTTTCCAGCAGTCACATGCCTTTTTATGTATACCTTTCTTTTTAGTTGCACAGCTTATATTATTTGGCAGAAAACCTCTCGAACAATACGATACATATGTTGGTACCAACCAGGGTTTTCTTTGTTGACATGCAGAATTTCTATGAATATAGTTTTTGTAAGGTTTTGTAAAAAAACAGGGGGGAAAAAGCGATCTTGTTTTCCTAGTAACTGTATGTGTTAAGAGAACATTAGAAAGACTGACATCCGAGTAGAACATGGGGAAATGGATCTAAATATTATAGAGAAGGTGTTGAATTATTTTCTTTTTAACACATTGTGAATAATTCAATTGTACAGTTTGCTGTATGGGTTATATGACATTTTAAATAAAAAATACAAACTTTATCTCCCCTACTGATTGATTGGCGTTTTGTCACCCTGCAAAAAACATGAACATTTGGCATGGTAAAGTGAAATGTGAGTTCCTTATCGTTGGATATTTACCATCTCTATGTTTGCCCTGTAATTAGAGTATCAAGCAATCATTAGGTTTTTAGGCTAAATGTACCATTACCATTTATTACCGCATTATAGCAACATGATACATTTAGATTAATGTGGATAAGATTTGATCAATGACAGCAGGGATCACAGCACTATCTAAATATAAGGTACAACCAATGAACATCAAAAGCACAGTGAATCATTAAAAGCAAGCAAATGTAATGGACCATAATATCAATTTAAAATCATTGACTTTGAAGAAAACTAAGATTCCCAAATTGTGCACCGCTTGTGTTCTGATTAAATATCCCATTGTGCATAAAGTACACATAACAAGCAATGTGCAGCAAGGTTTTGTTTAAAAAATATCATGCTGATCCAATTGTTGAATGCCAAACAATTTTCACTTTTGGGAGCAGCATTATGTGACTGAAAGTCAAATTGAAGGGGCACACAAACATGGTAAACACACTGCTTGGTTAATAAGCGTGATTACTATCGACAATATGTTTTGCCACATTTACTATTAAGGTCAAACAAAGCAAAACAGATTATACTACAAAACTCACAATGACATGATTCAGATCAGTGGTTCTCAACTGGTGGGTCGCGGACCCGTTTCAAGTGGGTCGCGGATGTGTGAGTGAAGAAAAAAAAATTGGAATTTTTATTTTTTTTGGGGGGAAAAAGTCAAACTTTTATTTTGAAGGCCCAATTTTCTAACGCTGTGCATGCAGTCGGCGTTGGACTGGAAGTACCGGAGACCATAAACGGTTTTGAATACTTCTGTCACGTAGTGATCATCTTCTCAAGTCCCCACGGAGAATAACTTTGCGGTATAACTCTTCTTTATACATCCATGGGTACAACCGCGGCACACCGTTTGGGAACCACTGCTCTATTCAGTGGTTCTCAACTGGTGTTGAATGGGTCACGGATGTGAGGGGGAAAAAAAGTGATTTTTTTTTTTGAAAACCTCTGTCACGTACTGTAGTGATCATCTTCTCAATAAAACATATTTGCTGATGTTTTCGGGTCTTCTGGCCAATCAGAATCAAGATTGTTGCCGGAAGTCCCCACGGAGAATAACTTTGCGGTATAACTACTCGTTATACATCCATGGGTACAACTTCAGATAAAAATGAACACATAATGAAATATGACCCCCGGTTTGAATATTGACAGGTCACAGAACAATGGGGGCTATCTACCCTTTTTTGTTGAATAGATTTGAGTGCTTCAAAATGTTGGGTTGCGATCTATTGACAAAGGAAAAAGTGGGTCCCGAGGCCTGACCAGTTGAGGACCACTGATTTAGATACTAGAGAAGAGATGAGCAAACAGCTGCCTGGGTAGGTAGCATAATACAGGTCAGTAACTTCAAAACAGACTAATGCATACGGCAGCTCTCTGTGCCCAACAAAAAGAAATGAAGGAACCTTTGAAGGCTGAACATCTAAAAGATCTCTCAAAAGTGTCTCAGGGACAGGTACACAGAGTTATTCAGAACCATGAAACCTTTCCGAGGTAACATACACTGCCTTATAAGAAGAAACCAAAAGGAGCCTTTTTAAAAAGCAAGGATTGTTTTAGTTTTTACATTTTGAGTAGACAAATATACAAGTATAGAAACAGCAAGCATGCAACAGCTGGATGTAAAGCCACTCAGGTCTATGAAGAAAGTCAAAGTAAACTTTATTGTCAATATGTCAGTGTGTGTGCACAGACAGAGAGATCGAAATACCGTTTCCCACAATCCCGAATACAAAAACAAATATATATAAAAAATATGTATGCAAATATGTATATACCTATATATACACAATCAAAAGATACATTATACACATGCACACATTAAGACCTAAATTAAAGCAAAACAATCAAAAATAACAGTCGCTTCAGAAAGCTGAGTATTGCAAAACTACAGAGAAAAAGCGGAAGGAATGAACGTGTGTGCCTTCAATTGTGATCATGACTGAATATGCGTCGTGACGTGAAATAGCCATCGACTGCAATAGGCAGAGTTTAACCTTGCTGGCTACTGATGGCAGACGTGCATGTTGAGAAAGCAAGGGGAAACCCCAGGCCACAGCGTTGAGGAGCAGTGGGCGCATAATGAGCGATGGGCAGGGGCCTTGCGCCTAATGGGAAGATTTATTATCTCTCACTATCAATTAATCCCTTCGGACAGACCGGGGCCAGCAGGAGCGCATCAGGAGTATGTAAAAGAGAGAGAGAGGGAGGCAGAGGGAGGACGGGAGCCAGACAAATGAAAAGAGAGATTTGAAAGGACATGAGAGGTTGAGGGAGCAGGAGCCGCAGGGCGAAATGGAAAGAACAGGAAAATGGCAAAGAGAATTAGAGAATGATTTGAAAACCCACACAAATTTGAGAGCTCTATCGAGAGCAGAGGGACGAGAAAAAATGGGTAATAATGACAAAGTCAAGAAGGATGAAAAGTTGTTAATAAGATAGAGGCGAAGTCCCTCCCCTTCCGGTGGAGCTCCATGGGACCTTATTTCGGAAAAATCATGCATTGAAGTCAATGGAGAGAGAAAGATTATCTTTTGATCCCGTTTAAATTGTGCCACAAATTACACATATGATGTTTGTCAAAACAATTAAAATGTGTCGTAAAACTGTGGAGTAACACATTGTTTTGTGTGAAGCTCTCAATGAACTACATCTCCCGTCTCGCCCCACACACCAAGACGGCCGTCACGTTGGCACATTTCACTCGAATGGTATTAAACGAGGTGAAAATCACTCCAAGTCTGGGCACGTTGAGAGCTGTACATACACACAAGGGGAGTTAGTCGGTTCCGTAAGAGCCAGCATGCGGGACCGGGATTCTGGGATTTGTAGTCTTTCTAGTTGCGTATTTTTCATAGTCTTATATTTAACAGTTTTAAGACAAACTGTGACTTTTTTGATGTGGAAATTATTTTTGAAGACTGACAAACATCATATGTGTAATTCATGGCACAATTCAAACGGGATCGAAAGATACGTTTTCTCTCTCCATTGACTTCAATACATAATGTTTCAGAAATAAGGTCTAATGGGCGGAAGTAGATGGGCGGGACTTCGCCTCTCTATAAGGACAAGAAAAAGGAATTTGGGAAATACATGAGATTTAAATAAAAGGGAGAGCAAATAATGAGTGAAGAAACAGTAGATAAAGAGAACTCAAGACATCTGGGAGACTCTAACTGAATGTTGATGACTGAACCAACACTGTGAGCTACTTTTAAGATAAGCTACATGTTCATGTTCAGCTTAACATAACAATCAGCTGGACTGCTGGATAAACAATGCAAATAAACTTTGGAAGAGGGTCAACAAAATAGACAATTTTAAGAAATGAGCCATTTTCGAAAATATCCTACACAGTGACTAAATGGATTTTAATGAACAATTATTCCATTCAGAAGCAGTTGTATGTGGTGGTGCTCAATTATGTTGGAGTGGCTTTTAAGAAAATGACTTTTTGTTCATAATGGAAAGTCTACCTTTCATGTTATGTTAATGGCCTCAGACTAATGTAGAACCATAACCTATTTATCGAGAGTGGTTTTGCATAGTGTTGCGTATGAAGTGCAGCAGAAGGATTGAATGAAAAGACTTGCTGTGCTTTGACAGTCCTCTATTCCAGTGGTTCCCAAACTTTTTGTGCCCAAGGCACACCAAAGGAAAAGTAAAAATCCCAAGGCACACCTATTGTGCAAAATAGCCCTTATAACACGTGTTATCACTCATATCATGTACAATATCTGTAAATGTGCATAATTATTTACTAATGCCAAATAAAATGTGACAAAGACAACTATATTACTCGTGAAATATTTATTAACGAAATATTTCAGAAATTAATTTGAAACGTTATCAAATTAGGCTTCATCAAAGCAGCAACACACTCATTTAAACCAGACAGGTCACAACATTAAAAATGAGACAAAGGAAACTCAGCACAGAGAACTGTCAATGCAAGGAAGCTGCATTGTCCATGGTCCTGAACTACAAATTATAAATGTAACATTTCAGTAGAGATGGGGTCGTTACTAAAAAAAAGTACATATTACAAATTACTAATATATTACACTACTTCGTTACTCTCTACATAAAGTAACTCGTTACTTTACTCGTTACTTTTCTCGCAGGGCCGGCCCGCCCCTCCCTGCAGGCAGATCACGCAGACTGCTAAAGTTTCAAATGTTCTCTTTAGTTCAGTTTCCATTGTCGCATAAGACTGATCCAGATCCTGAATGTTTCCCTATCTGACCGTGGCTGTCCTCTGTCTCCTGCTATCTGTATATTTTGCGCAGTCTATCTCTGCTCACGCTGTTGCGTCGGCGTGTTCTCCTGCGTGTTGGCCATGTGTTGCACTGGAACCAGACACCGCAAAGACTTCAGCTGAGCACGTACGAACTGCGCATGCGTGAGTGGCAATAACTCTCCTTACCAGCAGGCGGCGGTAGTGTGTATTTGTCATTCAAAACAGGCAACAACCGGAAGACAGAGAAGAAGAACAGACTGATATAAACAAACAACAAATAGCTTGTGCGGTAGCTCCACCTTAGCATGTGTTCTTTGCAGGTGCTTGTTGAGGTTTGACGTGGTGTTTACAGCAGTGGATAACAGCTTCTGGCCTGGACACAGTTTGCACCTCACCGTCACATTCCTGTCTATTCTTCGGATGAACTCAAAATAATGGGCATACCTCCACCCCTCGAGAGTTATCGCTGACTCAGCCATGTGTATGCAGCACTGCACGTGGAGATGTGGACGCGCAACTTGCGCAGATTACGTACATATAAACCTACAAAGTACTGATATAGTAAATTAAAAATAATTATTTTTGTGTAGTTGTATATTGCAATAATAACGTATGGTTGTCACAAAATCCCACGGCACACCCGGACTTGCCTCACGGCACACCAGTGTGCCGCGGCACACCGTTTGGGAACCACTGCTCTATTCAGTGGTTCTCAACTGGTGTTGAATGGGTCACGGATGTGAGGGGGAAAAAAAGTGATTTTTTTTTTTGAAAACCTCTGTCACGTACTGTAGTGATCATCTTCTCAATAAAACATATTTGCTGATGTTTTCGGGTCTTCTGGCCAATCAGAATCAAGATTGTTGCCGGAAGTCCCCACGGAGAATAACTTTGCGGTATAACTAATGAAGCTCAGCGCAAGTTCAGACAGGAAGACCCATCACTCCGTATTGCACGTCATGACAATACTCGCTCCTTTCACTAGATGAGAGAGAGCGCCACTCCTTAGCCAACCTATCACTTCCCTCCATTCACAAGCCTAATCATCGCACCTGTTAATCCCTCTATATATGCTCTCCCCTTTTCTACCAGCTGTCTTTCAGGTGTCAACGCGCAACCCTCCTCCACCCCTCGCCTCCTGCTTTCAACTCCACGCATGCACACACATGCATTTCCAAACATTTGGACTACCTATGTTGCAAATGTATTATCTTTTCAATTTACACACGGCATCTATTGCACGTCTGTCCGTCCTGGGAGAGGGATCCCTCCTCTGTTGCTCTCCCCGAGGTTTCTCCCATTTTTCCCTTTAAACTGGGTTTTCTTCGGAAGTTTTTCCTTGTACGATGTGAGGGTCTAAGGACAGAGGGTGTCGTATTGTCATACTGATATTCTGTACACACTGTGAAGACCACTGAGACAAATGTAATATTCGTGATATCGGGCTATATGACTAAACATTGATTGATTGATTGAACTCAGGACCAAGCTTAACCTTCTCCCTTCCAACCGGACCTAACCACTTATCACCACCACCAGTGTCTAGACCCGGGGGGGTTCATCGGAAACGGTTCTTTCCCTTCCCGAATGATATCCTACAAAACCTGGGCGTAATCGCCAAACGCCATTTCGTTCTTTTGTTATAAACTATCATTATGTTTCATTTATATAATGTGACGGATAATAAACATGTATTACATACATCACGTCTCTCCTGATTGAACTCGTTATACATCCATGGGTACAACTTCAGATAAAAATGAACACATAATGAAATATGACCCCCGGTTTGATGATTGACAGGTCGCAAAACAATGGGGGCTATCTACCCTTACCCACAAAGTAATTCACACAGACAAGTTCAGCTGTCAGAACAAAGTGAAAAACAAACAATGGCATGAAATATTAATAAAATGTTGGGTTGTAATTTATTTATTTATTTTCTGCTCAGAGTGTACCAGAATGCATAGTTTATATGTTAGTATTTCTAAAAATCTCCTGGGGTTGGGTTTTCAGCATGTCACGTTTTTATGTGATACAGTTCAGCTTTGATTCCATCATCTCATTAAACCTTTTTTTAAAGCATACTTTAGTTCTGTGAAGGGATATAAGGGATGTATGCACTGTACTTCACTTTAATTAATATTGTATGCTGAAAAGGGTATATATTACAGCACGATTTTTTGTTGAATAGATTTGAGTGGTTCAAAATGTTGGGTCGCGATGTATTGACAAAGTAAAAAGTGGGTCCCGAGGCCTGACCAGTTGAGGACCACTGCTCTATCCTCACATTTATTCTCTCATATTTTTCTGGACTGTGCCATGTTTGATAAGTGTACTGCTGCATGGAGAGTACAACATAAAGCTGACCTCCAGCGTCTTTGCCATTATGGAGACTTCCTCGGTCCGTCGCTCATGCACGCTCGTGGCGGTTTTCTCACTCTGACGGCACATGTCCGGACCAGCGCTCTCTTTGATGACCTTGACAGGGCCGCCAGTGGGTGATGTTCTGCTTGACACTCCAGGGCGATGTGCTGGAGCCCCATGGCTGTGCATCATCGACCCATTTGGGGGTGAATGGATGTCGGGTCTGTGCCATGCTCATCTCAGTTGACCCACTGGGTGAGAGACCCATCTCAGCTTAAGCCGCAGCAGAGGATTGGCTTGATAGGAAAGCCAGTGCGTGCTGAACCTTATTATAGGCAATGTCATCATCCAAGAAAACTGAATTCCCCCAAGGAAGTGTGAGATATGTAGCTGTAAAGGATGCCGCTGAATAAAAATGTTTAGGAGAAATTAAGTTAGAAATCACCTTCAAACAGAACAACAAAGGGTATTACAAACTAGGCATGGACAGCTACTTTAATGTAGTGTTGCATCAACATACAAACATATAGTTGACTTTTAAGCACGTTTTTAAATTCTGTAATAACTTAATTATATTGAACATTTAAGTATACTAGTGGAATCAGTCTTCCCCACATCGGATGGATCATTTTGTGGGTTGTTTTTGACAGCAGATTTGACATTTTTGCCAAATGATAACGGAACAAAAGAGGAGCCACAGAGAGAAGTTAGAAAAGGGAACAAGCTGCAAATCTCCAAATCTTCAACGAGGTAATTCTAATTGACAATTACAATAATTGATCACTTTTGTGTATTTACATCAAAAGAAAATCTAAATCCTAATTGGGTCCAGAGGCCAACATGAGTTATCAAGTGTAATAAAGTGATGCATCTCACTTATATAGTTTCAAAATCATGTGGGCTGTGTGCCAAAGACGCTGGATAACCAGACCGTTAGTAGGTGAAAAGCACTGTCCATCCGGGTAACATTAAAAAAGAATGAACAATTAATAAAGGCGTTAATCACAGCAAATCACAATGCTCAAAAGACGTGGTACCACAGAGAGAACACTCATGCATATTCTACCTTCCTTAAAGGAATGGTCCACTCATTAGATAATTAATCAAAACTTCAGTATTTAGTGAAACGTTATGTTTAAACCATACCCTGAAGAAATCAGCGATATTCCCCGGTAAATAATGATTTTATAGCTCTTTTTTATCAAGACCTGTATATTCCGTCTGGCCGCCGCCATGTTTGCCATTTTCAGTAGTCACGTGATGGTCGTGACGTCATCCATGCGTTCACTTTGTCAACACACGGAAATATGGTGGAGTATTTCAGTTCGGACTCGTCAGCAGAGGAACAAGTTTTGGATAGGGGAATTCAGCCATACATATCAGTATGACAATACGACACCCTCTGTCCTAAGACCCTCACATTGTACAAGGAAAAACTTCCGAAGAAAACCCACAGTTTAAAGGGAACATGGGAGAAACCTCAGGGAGAGCAACAGAGGAGGGATCCCTCTCCCAGGACGGACAGACGTGCAATAGATGCCGTGTGTAAATTGAAAAGATAATACATTTGCAACATAGGTAGTCCAAATGTTTGGAAATGCATGTGTGTATAATGGGAAGATGATATAAGATACTATATGTATGCATGTAGTACCACCCTGGCTAGCGATTCCCTCTCTAGCTTAGCATACTCAGCTTCGTTGTCCCTGGCCATAGAATCACGATTTTATGGGGCCGGAAAAAACTGGGGTAAAATACACACTAGCCGGTACTACGCTATATGGAAAGGCCACCCAAAACTGTCCTGGCCTGGACGCTAAAGGACGTTAAAACGGGGCTAGCCGCTGCAATGGAAATGCGCTATAACATACCTTATTCTTACTCCGAGCACTACTTCTGCTCCTCCGTCGCTTCACACTTGCAGAGGGCGATTTCTCAACTGGCCGAACTGGTGTCCTGGTCGGTGATGACACCAGAAAGACCGATGGTACTGCATCTCCATTGAGTAATGGTTGTTCTTTAAATCCCATGTTATGTTTGATCATACTCTCAGAGTAGTCGTCCGGAAATGTGAAATGTTCGCTGCATACATGAGCCTGTATATCTCTCGGTTCGGGCCGGCCACATTTCGCTAGCCACTGCCTCCGAATGTACTTCTTATGCTTACCTTTTGGCAACAGATGGAACCGAGCATTCCGTGGATTGTTCCTATCCGAATTATGGCAATATTTCGCGATACAGTGAGGCATATTTGAAGAGAGAAACTACAGTAAATAACATGGAGATCAACGTGTCTTCGAAAACCAAACGCATGGATTACGTCACGTCCGGGAAATGGCGGCGCCCACAGTGTTGATGTTATTTCGGTATATAATCAGTTTAAAATCACTGATAATGTCATCGGATTAAAAAAAAAAAGAGAGACTGGCAGAGACTGGTCTGTTTTATCGGATGATAATTTTTAAAAAATGAGTGTCATGAGCATACCATTCCTTTAATGAGCTTGGCATTACATGTATCATATTTGTTCAGCGAGGCACCATATGGCATGGTGTTGGAATGAGAGAAAACCATTGTTTACACCAGTATCAGAGCGTTATTCTCACACCATCATGTCGAATTATCCATTTGACTTTAGGTGAAATCGCTTGATAGAGACAGTGCCTGTTAAATGCCATAGTGCTTTCTGTTCTTTCTTTGACCCTTATAATGACTTGCATAGAGGCTTTTCATGAATATAAATAAAGAACTAGATGAAAGGCAATTTTATCCCGTGTACATAATATAATTATCTCGAACATTTAATGTAGAGCAGTGTTTGTCAAGAAGGTACTGTGCTTTTAGTTTAAGAATCGCATTTAGCGGTCACTATTAGGTTCAACTCTTAATTTGCGTAAATGACTCATTCCTCTAGAGAGAGTCACATGTCAATGATGTGCAAGTATACTGTAAAGCTTACACTCACACTAAAAGTAAGAACGCACATGATGCAATAAATGCATCTTTCAAATAAAAGATATGTGCCAGCATCTTGGTCCTTACAACGAATAGTGAAGTCCGGCAGTGGCTCAGTCAGTAGGGGCGTGGACTGGGAGCCGTAGGGTCGCCAGTTCAAGTCCCCGACCAGACCTAAATATGGAGTGTGGACTTCTACTTGGAGAGGTCCCAGTTCACCTCCTGCCCTGCCGTGGTGCCCTTGAGCAAGTCACATTCAAGCAGACAGTTGAAAGAAATACACAGCCTATTTAAATATTACTAATGCTAGGTAAAACAATGTGGATGTTAAGCTACATTAAATACAAAACACTGCAAATTGTAAGGTAAAGTGGAACTTAAATATACACAGACGAATCCAGAAATGTTGGTGTTTCTCTTCTGCCCAGACAATGAATAATAAAGCAGCCATGCGCCTTTGAGCTGGATGAAATGTTAACGCCATGGATGTTTCAGTGAAGTTACTTCAGTAAATGTTAGATGTTATCCATTCATCAAAGATACATATCCGTTTGAAAGCTTCTAGCATCTTGAGTCCATGCAGAGAAGAATGCGGCTGGAGATGAAACGGGGACAGCTTTCCACCATCGTCAGAGATGCAAAGATCTTACAAGCAAGCTTCATCCAAGGGCAAAGCTGTAAAGCTCCCTGCCATCAGGGGGCATTAAAGTTGCAATGGCAGCAGCTATTCCCTTCCCTGCTTGATACAGCTATCACAATACGTTTGTAGAGTTAAACTGAATCCATTATTGCTTTGACTTCCTGGAGGCATATGTGAACAAGAAGACCAATGACCCTCTTGTCGTCTGCCAAATGTTAGTCAGTGTGTGAGTGATACTGAGTTACTCCATAAGTTGCTTGCATGTCAAACAAAAGTTGAATCTGAAGGTTTGTCTAATTATGGTAACCAAGTATGTTATTTTTTTAATTGATTAAACTGGTTTTGTTTGGCAGGTCTCCCGATTCATCAAACAGGAACTCCAAACCTCTTCACTTGTTTTCTACCTGAGGAGATACTGCCAGTGTTTTATCCCAAGGTTCCTTGCAGCCTCCAGCAAGGTTGTTTGATGTTGGCTCAGGACCAGACTTCAGTCCCAGAGGGGGATGAGGTTCACCAGCAGATCATTTGCTATTCTCTATCAAACTCCATCACTACATTTCCTTCCATCTGCTTCGGAAGGTGCCAATGCAGCATGTAAAGCTACATACATGTTGCTTACAAAATACAAAGAGTGAAAATACATCAAGATTGTACAAAGGAAATTATACCATTCACGGTCTTATGGGTGAACAGGTTTGTGCTGTCTTCTCTGCACAGCCTTGTCAATTGTGTACTGAAAGCACATTTTTAGTATTAGGCTTTCTTGAACAACAACAGGGTTAAGCCAATTGTGCAGCCCTATTGCAGAGAAGAAGTGATTAGACTCGCAACGTAATATAAGTAGTAGGTATTTTGCTCTCTTTTAGTTTTTAGTAAAACATGACAAAACCTTAGCGGTGGAAGCAAGAGAGTCTATTCCATAAGAGGACATTATATGGCCTGTCCACAAGGAAAGAGCTCGAGGGTGTCTGGCTGATAGGGGGAAGTTTATGAGCTGTGAAGGCCAATTTAAGCAGTCTGCAGATGGATTCAAAAACCGCCATGTGACGCTCCTCCCTCTATCGCTGTCCAACTGAATTTCAGAGAAAAAAAAAAAGCCACAATCGCCAAGGAAACAAAACTCCTGTTCAAACTATTTGACATTTTGAGCGGTAGTGGCTTGAATTTGTGTATCGTAAATTGCTCATTAATATTAAATAAGGAAGTGACAGTTGGAAAGACTTGGCATACACACTTGGCACCTCAGGCGGGATTGCAAGTGATGGCTGGGTGCTTTGTTTAACCCAATATGTGGTGGTTAAGTGAAAGAACAGCTGCTTTGGACCTCCAAGACTGAGGATGCTGCTTGGCAGTGTTGAGATAACGTGGGCAAACTGCAAAAACCCAATGTCCCGTGAATGTTACAGAAAGGTTATAACCGTTATAATTTAACTTGTTTATTTCTATAAATTGAATTACAACTTATTCATTTGTTGGAATACCCCTGAATCCTATTTTAAATGGTGAGAAATGTGTTATTTTGACTATTTAACAGACTCTGGACATCAGAATGATAATAAATGTCATTTATTGACTATTCATTTATTTGTAATTAGTATTTTAATTATATTCGACACATGTCCATTCAGAGTCATGTTCAAGTCTTAATCTGGCTTCTGTTATCAACATAACCTTATGCCACATATTAAATGTGCAGTTGCAAACCAGGCTGCAAACTATCGCGATAAAGAGCATGATTAAAACATGTGTCTTTCTTTCAGTATTTATGGCAGGTGACTCCCGTTGAGCTAGACTGGTTTTAATAGCCGCACAAAAGCTGCAAAAATGTAAATGTGTAGCCACTGAAAACAACAATTTATGTCTCTCATTGTGTTTTATTTTTGTGGCTCTGTGTTGCCTGTGTTTGTGGGGAAGGCCAAAAGTAAAGTCATATTTAATTAGAGAGCATTATTGCTCAATGAGGCTTTGTTAACGCAAAGTCGTGTCTCAGATATAAAAAGAGAAAGAGACAGCACCTGTAGCAGAGCGTACATGGGACAGTGTATTACCTTTTATGTTGACATGGAATCACCGAGTTATTCAATTTATGAGTCCACTCGCAGAAGTGAACTTGACGATATGATGTTTAATGTACGACTTTTGTTGACAAAATGAGTTGGAAACCTAAATTGTGTTGGTATTGTTGATCTGTTAAACAAAGTCAATCAGAATAATATGTCAGGAAAGGGACCTGGAAAGCTGCTTACTAGAACTCGTCCAAGGCACGCTCAAGTCGTACTTTCAAAAAAAAGCTTCCAGTTTGAGAGAAGATTGAGACCCCAAAACATTCCACAGCATTGCCTTTGACTTCCCCCCCACTAGAAGACGTTAGGAATTACGGTTTGGCGTAAAGCGAGGGGCACAGGCTTCGCTGGCGGTTTGTGGCATTGCATATGGGAAGTCCTTCAAAGTCAGCCTTCGTGCCGCAGGCAGCATTCTAATGAGGTCATCAATAACCTGCAACAGCTGTTCGGAGAGAGAGACCTCATCTGTTAAGCTCTAGCCACCAGTGACTCTGCTGTAACTGAACAAACAGCTCAGAAATAATGAGGTATTCTATGGAACATACAGCACCACTTTACTATCAACCATTCACTGGTGAAACTGTGGAAGATTTTAAAAGTGACAGCAGTGAATGAAAAGGATGCAGTTAAATCCCTCAGGAACTGTCACTTAGTCCATTGCGATACTGTGGTAGAAAGAGCCTCTCAAAATCCAGGCAACGGTAAATGTGTCGCCCACTTTCGGCCAATCAGGATTAAGTAAACACACTGCTGCACCCCCCACAGATAGGGGGGTAGGAATCTCTACCTTTTTTGCATTTAATTATTTTGTAATTATCTTGAACCACAGATCCAGTAAATGTATTCACAAATTCATAGTATACATTTTTACATTTGAAAAAAAATATCCATTTAATATCCACTTAGGGAATTGTGTATTAAGTGTGCAAATACCTTCAATTCACAAGGGTCATTTTGAAATGTCGTCCTTTAGTTATAAGCATTGCAGGATCTTCAAAATAAGATTTCCAGCATTCAAAATAATATGTATTACTGATCGATGAAAGCTGAAAGGCAAATGGAAGGATACATAAGGGAAAATCCAAAACCCCTTCCAAAATTGATCATGAGGAATCTACCATACTATAAATGGTTGGCTTCTGGTCTTTGGTCTATTGCTAGATGAAAATACCAAAGTGACCTTCCGGTTAAAAATGTGGATGAATGACTTCTCACCCCCAGTTTCCTATCCTGAAACATGTCAGTGTCAAGCTTTTGCCCCTCTCACCATGTAGTATATTATTGGTTTTCATCTTCATTGCATGGTTGACCCCTTCTCCGTCTCACTGTTGGAGGCCCTGGCACACGCTCATCTATTCGTGTGACATTTGTGGCGTGGCTCCTGTAACCTGGAGGACTCTTATAATGCCTCTGAAGCTGTCAGAACATCAGCAACGATGGAAAGATCTCTGTCCTTTCCTGTCTATTATGGAACAAGCCCGCAGTTCAATCTTGACTGAATAAAGCAACAACACTGGGGCAACTATGCTTGCAAGTAACACAATGTCTGCCAGCCTACTAAGAAGGATTTTTTTGGAAATATGTTTTATGTTTTATGAATGTCTAGGAACAATCGCTGAGATATTGTTGGATTTTTGTACCCAATACATCTGCAAATCATTGACTTATACACGTATTGGGTGAAATGTCTGATTATTTACTTGTATCTTAATCCTAAAAGGTCCTGACTAGTAAATGAGGGTGTCCATTTTTATTACAAATAAAACATTAATAGTTGTTTTTCTGGTTAACCTGTTACTTAGTAAATATGTGAAATTGAGCTAGTGCGAGAAAAATAGATTACTAAAATGCAGTGGCGAACCGGGTCTATCACAACTGGACCTTCTGTAGACACACACACCCCCTGCCGCCGCCCCCCGGCGTTATAATGTCCGTCTTTTCACTGAATTGTCGTCTTGAAAAGGGTACTCACAACAATTCCGCAACAACTTCGTCTTCACCTGTTGCACTTGTCATTTCAACGTTAAAAACAATAAAACGGCATGAATTGCTTCGTCGCATTCATCTAGATCCTCTGTCTTGAGCCAGTTAACTAGCGGGCCTTCTAGAGCACCCTGGAACCGAGGGAAACTCTGAAAGAATACGCCCATTGGCTACAAATCAATATATGATTGGTTGATCAAACTGTCAGTCCAAACGTACGCTCTCATTCAGTGCAACGGCCAGGGCATTCGATCAAGGATGTAGAAAACCTTGGTTGAAGGGTATTCTACCCAGAGACCCAGAACACGATCTGATTGGTTGCTTTCTTTTCTAACACAAAACCACTGAAATGCGTAGTGCAAGGTCCGAGAAGCTTAAACAAATCAACGGAACACTGTAATATTACAGATCAACGACACAGATACGATTCTCATTTATTCATTTTATTACATTTTATTTATATAATTAAATCAATTTTTTGTTTGTTTTATCTGAGTGTTCCAGGGTATTCTCGGAATACCTTGAAGGCCCTGACGGTTCGCCACTGCTAAAATGACATGATACTCTGATGTCTGCTTTTATGAGACATCTGAATTATCTCTATAGGCCAATGGTTGAAAAGTAATGGTGTGATTAATGATGGTCATCTTGCTCTTTAGGTTGTGTAAAATGAGCCTTACTCTTGAAATGTCAAGTCAACACCTGCCAATAGCATTATGTTTAAGGTGTCCTTTATTTATTTTATGGCATCATATATTCGAGTCTTGCAACTCTGCACCTTCTTGTTTTAGAAGTCTCGTCTGTAGAGAGGCGGGTCTCCTTTCTTTTTACTATCCGTTATAAAGCTGTCAGTGTACCATGGCAGCTTGTGCAGTGCTTTCAAAGAGAAACACTAGAGATATGCCATTTGCATTATGACTAATGATAGTTCCTAAACAGTGTTGGGTGTAACGCGTTACAAAAGTAACGGAGACGGAGTTACAGTAATATATTACTTTTTGCTGTAATGAAGTAATGTAACGCATTACTAATGAAATGTGGGTAATATATTACCCGTTACAATGCTCAGTAACGCAGTTACAACACATTTCAACCCGAAATTAAATGGTGTTTTGTTTTTTAAGAATGTACTAACATAGCGAGACATTCCGACACCAGAGACAACTTGTGCGGGTAGTAGATTAGTAAACCTGGTGTGTTTACCCTTCAGGGCTTCGTGTCGGGATCTTCGGGGCAGTTGAATGTTATATACCCTCTATTCAAAAAAAGAGAACGGAGCGAAATATACAAACAACAAATTGTGTCAGGTGCGCATGACCTGCTCCGCTGCGCGTGCATCATTTCCAAAGTGCTTCCACAGCAGTGACACACATCTGTGGATAATCATGTATACGAAAATGGTTAAAGCAACCATCACTAAACGCCAGCAACACTGTTCTACTGTTCAATCTACTGCAGAGAGTAGCAACAGGTCAGATGGGGACATCACGTTACCCTCCGTTGTGGACACTAGCTTACTCCCGCCTGACTCGCCGCCCTCGCCCCCGGAGCAGCAGTCTTCATCGCCCCTCTGCGGCCCGCAGGTGCCAGGATACCACCGCAAAACAGAGCAACAAGTTTTGCCGTGGTATCCTGGCACCTGCGGGCGGGATCAAGAAAGAAAAAAATCCTCTTGGTCATGTACCCGCCTGTACAGTGGGGTAAGGCGGTCATTTTTCAGCTCGTGGTATACAAATAGCAACCCGGTATCACGGCAAGACGTGAATATGTGACGATTTACCATGCTGGTTGACGTGAAGATGTCACGATTTCATCCCTTCAAACGTGACAGTTACACGGTATTGTTAACCCATGTTAACCAGTGGAGAAATAACTGGAAATGCCAAGCAAATGCTACCCCGAGGTAATAATGATTTATTTTGTAATAGTCACACTCGATTACGCCGATTTTCTTGTTGCCCCAGCTGGTAGACACCTCTTTAAGCAGAAGCAAAGGCTACATTAATGTATTAAATCGATGTGTGTGGATGTGGAACCGGAAACAGACGTAGGCAAGATCCTCAGCTCGATGATTGGATGGTTTAGCCGCAATGCATGCTGGGATTTGGTGTTTATGCGATGTGAAATCTGAAAACGTTTTTTAAAAATAAAATGATACTTTATTCAGAGTGTGCTTCCTTTTCTCTTTGAAAGTCATCACATAACGGCATTGTAATACACGGTTCGGCTGCATTAAATATTACATATCTGCCGTAGTTCTCTACGTAATCGAGTGTGACTATTAAAAAATAAATCATTATTTTATTAATATTGACAATAACAACCGACCTTCGGGGTAGAGCATTTGCTTGGCATTTCCGGTTATTTCTCCACTGGTTGGGCCATGTTAACAATACTGTGTAACTGTCACGTTTGAAGGGACGAAATTGTAACATCTTCACGTCTCCCAGCATGGTAAATCGTCACATGTTCACGTCTTGCCGTGATACCGGGTTGACAAAAAGACAATGGCTAGAATATTCATGTGAAAAAAATAGTGCCATATTCTGTCATGCCTGTAGAAATGTTGGGTCAAATATAATGCATACAATAGCACAGATGCCTTCACCACGAATGGCTACAAAAATATCTCATATCCCAAGCTTATCAACAAGCTAATGTTGCAGCTGAAATGTTCTCCAGGTCACAAAGTCAACCTCACATGATGATGTGATCCAGTTTTCAAGCACAGTAAATATTCTCTTCCCAGAGTATATGATGGGACCAAGGTGATGTGTAGTAGGCTACATGGTTTTAATAATACTTTTGCTTTTCAATGTTTGCCATTTCAAACCATGAGCTGGTTCAAATAATATGTGCCTTGATTTACAATATGTTCTCATTTCTTTTATCAGTACAGTTTTGAAGCTGTTGTGCTTTTCTTCACCACAGTCCACTTTGGACTATATGAAATATTTCAGGATTGCACTTTTAACTTACTTGAAATGTTCTCACTTGCTTGGTTTCAAAACATAACAAAGGCCATAATCTGTTCTTTGGGGACCATCAATGCTATTTTTCATTGCTGTTGCCGGCCACTATTGCTCATGTAAACCTGCTACTGCTGCGCCCCCTGTAACCTCAGAGGCACCCTGAGTCATTTTGTTCTGTACACGGCCATATACTAAACACACTACAGAGCCCATTCCGTGTCCTGTTATTGTTTACTTCCTCTCTGCCTTCTTCTGATTTATCTGACGTCCAGCGCTCTGTCTTTTAACCTCTTTTCCTTTCTCTTTCTGGATCCTCCTTAGCAACCTTCATTATAGTCCTTGACAGTGGTCTGTACTACTGTATTAACAACGTGTCACATGTTAAGAATTTATAATAAGAATCGAGTATTCAACTAACCCGTGTAATACAAGTTGTTAGTAGCCTTAAAGACCTACACAGTTGTTATGCTATACCACATTGCCCTTCACTGGATGTATAATGAGCTGCACTAAACTACATTTTAGCATTTAAAATACCTAGCCATTCTTTTGCGGTTATTTTGGTGAAAGTAACTAAAACGTAACTACACACCCACTAATAACTCCTGTACAAAAACGGTGCCACATGTGTTTGTTAAAAAAAAATATTCTCAACAACGTGGTTCATAATGGACTCTTGGCTGAGTACACGCTCGCACGCACGCACACACACACACATTGCCCCCCTTCTGTGCCCATCCCCCACGTAGTCTGATACAATATTTACAGTTTGAAAGGGTGTTAAATTACATGTGGTGATGATTAATGGTTTTTGTGTTAATGTAATAGCAGTTAAAACAGGACCGTTCAAATTTGACCGCGAACACCAAGAAAACGAAGACAATAGGAGGGTTAAATCATATAAAGATACTCTAGGCAGGTATCGTGTAACATTTTGATATTACCACAACACCTTAATCGCAAATATACAGCTATTATCAAAATAGAGATCGTTCGAGAAGCAAGCTTTATCTGTTGAATCAGACTTGCTATGATATTGGGCACCATGAATTACTTTCTAATAACCAATTTGTCTCTGTATTTCTGCCATGATGGATAGTTGCAGTAGGGCACACTAAAGGTGGCTACAGTCACACATTAGATATGGATGGATGCCATAGCTAATTATAAGAGAAATAGAAGCTGAGCAGTTTTACCATAACACTAATATAAATCCAAAGTAAATCAGAGTACATGTATGGAACAGGATTTTAAATAAATACATGTATTCTTCTCTAAATACATGCATGCAACACAATATGCTGCTGGTGCAATTGTGTAGTAAACAATATCCATTTCTTCTGAGCATTTAAACTGTCCTACACTTTGTTCTCAAGTCTTATTATGATGGCTTTCTTGCTTGAATGTACCTCATCTGTCAATTCATTATCTTAATCATACATTTATACACCTAATGGAATCTACTTAGCCTTGCCAGTCTTCTTCAAAATGATGCATTGCTCTTGTTGATGGATTGATTTCTGTACACTGCTTGTGTTACCGCTAATTGTCCTCATTGATTAATTTTCACCATCTTGTCATGAATGCCTCCTTTATTTAGGCCACACATTGTGTCGTGAAGGCACGTGTCAGTTATATTAACAGTCAACAGGCCCTATAAGCCACTACTGGAGATCAAGTGACAAGCATTGAAATCCGATACATTCGATTTAGGTGCAGCACGATGAGCAAGGCATTAGGGGCAGAAAAACGGTATTGTTTGGCGAATATACTTTAGGCAGGAAAATATACTGTACTCAGATGGGACACCTATACACATGAGTTGGCAAAAAGTGAGTGCAACATGCAGTCTGACCTCTCCTTGTCCTCAGTAACTTCAGCAATAGTTATAATGCAGCTATTTATGGCACCTGTTAAATAAGGCAATACTTCGGGATCGATTTTGCTGCCGCTCGCTAGCCCCTTTGGCACTCTCTTCCGACACAAGTTGGATTTGAAAACTTAAGCCTTATCGATTTTTCCATAAGCAAAAATAGTCTGCACAGTGGCATAAACAAAAGATATTGCTTGTGTCCTTATGCTTTTTTAAAGATCAATGTGCAAGTGTTTTTTTGTGTGAATCTTTATACACACCGTAGTATACACTGTACATAGAAACTGTGTTTACAGCTGCCAAATTCTTTCTTAAATTGAAAGGAAAATGTACTTCCCGTGCTTAAGGCATGGCACTGGACAGAGTGTCACTTCTCCAACTGCAAGATAACCTTGAATGTTTCACATGCATGAGGGGGAAATGTGTTTTTGGAGGATTATGCTGGAAGAATAGTGAGATGATATACAGGAAGATTGCTGCCCTGACACAAATGGAAATACACAGTGTGAAACAAACGCAGAAAAGTAATGGCAAGGCGGTGTTGGGAAAGGTCTTATGGGTGTGAGGGAAAAGAGATCTGGGGGGGATGGGGGTTGGAGGGAGAGGGGCCATAACATTCAAATGGCAGATTGGGATCTAGCTTCCTGAGTTGGGGAGAAAGTGACAGAGACTAATGGATTTCTGCGCCTGGTGTGATTAAGAGGCTGTACTAAACCTGAGATAATGTGCTGATATCTGCTGGGAGCTGCTTTACGCTAGCTGATCATTATCAGAGGACCGAGGACAGAGGAGGAGCCACTCACCTCTCCGCAGTACTCAGCTCGTCCTACATGTCCGCTCTGGTTATATCTGAAGAAGCACACATTCGTCTACATTACATCCAGCTATTCAAATGATAAAGTGCTGATTTGGTTAAAGGGTTTTAGCAAATAGCAGAGCATGTGTTTCCTACTTAGCCTAATGGAATGCAAAGGAAAGAATTTCCCCATTAGATGTCCTGTGGCGTTTAGTGCAATTGTAGGACATGTTGAATAGCTATAGTGCTATTAAAGCATCGATTAGTGGACAAAAATACCACTTGGTGAGCTGGCAAAACAAAACTTTAAGTTGCATGGAGTAAACAGGCTGTGGTGCATTAAACATTGCTGATGTTCTTGTGCATGGCCCTTGAGTTTCAGTCTGCCGTTGCACATTTTAATTTTAATCTTAATCAATGTTCCGTGCTCTAATGAGAACACTGTTTCTTTACACGCTTGTTGACCTGCCAGATCAGGATGCACTAAATGTGATCAGTCCTATTAGCCTTAGGAATGTAAGCACTAGCCTCTAGCACCAAAAAAACAACCCTAACCGATGTTGCGAGCCCCTCACCAAGCATGAACTACGGCATAAAATAGCTTTTTATTTTCTAAAGGAATGACTCTTTGATGAGTTGCTGTAACAATTTAAAAAGGCCACACAAACCATGAGTGGGACTTTAATGCAGCACTTGTGGAAAATGTACTCTCGTCAATTCATACCTACTGTCATTACTACCAAACTGGTCCATCGGGACTCCTTTTCTGCAGAATAACAGGTCCCTGCGTCTCAACAGCCATATGTCCTGCGTTCCCTGGGGAAGACGCCTCCGGCTGCCCACATCCCGTTTTCTTACTGTCAGTTTCAGTCAGAAGAAACCTGACAGCTATATGTTGTACCTTCAAGATGGATCAGGATGAAGTACTTTGCTCTCAAATTGTAAATACAAATGCTCAATTTCAGTGTGAAGTCTCTGCTAGTTTGTCTTGTGCGTGATCTTGTGTTAGCAGTCCGTGTGAAATGCAGTTTTTCTGGAATGTGGTATAGCACATCAAATCAGATTAATCATGAGATATTTATGGTTTTGATTTTTCTACCATGGACTTCAACTGGGTTTCAAAAGCTACAGGTGGTGAATCTTCGTCAGATCAAACGCTATCCTGAAGGTCTGGCTACTCTGAGACAGTTTCCAGCTGATTATCTCATCTGCCCAAGAGCGCAACTTGATAGAGCAATGTTTGAGATGAAATAGGTTTCAATCTGGAGTGATCTGAATGAAAACAGGAGTAGAATGGTACGTAAAGTCAGTGATCATGCATCGTATGTGTGTGAGCCACAGAGAGACATTATTTAAATGCTACTTTACTGCACTGTGTACTGTGCCATAACAGGCATATTACGAGCATGCTTAAAATACATTACTAACTCTGACACTTACAACATGATGAAATAAATTGCATAAATGAGTAGGATAGCTCATTTATTTATTTGTTTCATTCTTGTTCATTATTGAATTAAACGACACAATCTAATTAGCAGTGTGCATTACCCTTTCTAGTAGTTTGATTAAGCAACTAAAATATTAAGGCGGATGCTTAGCCAAATAATGTTGCATAACAAATCCTCTAAATAGGGATTTCCATTCATGTGCAAAGATATTGTTCTACAAAAACTCCCAGAGCTGCAGGCTGTATCTGCCAGTAGTGTTGGAGCTTATTAGTGTAAAGACTGGCCTGTCCAAGACGTCTAGTTTAATGCAAATGTCAATTCGGTTTAAAAATTAAAAGTGTGCTATGCATGTATTTATTGTCTTCAGGGGTCTCAAACTCAAGGCCTGGGGGCCAAATCCGGCCCGCGACTTTTTATGCGGCCCCGCAAGAGCTTGCAAAGAATATAATACATTTATTATAAGGTGACATGCCACTTTACAGAAGGAGGTTGCCCATAAACTACATGTCCCACAATGCATCTCGTTTTGTGACATGGCACCATATACAGTCTATGCATGGCACTGAAGAGACTTGCAATTATTTGCCCTGGACTTTTGCTTTCAGACGTAGTTAATTACTAAGTTATTATCCTATCCGATAATAATCCAATTCAGAGGCAATAATGTAATATAATACAATATCTTATATATTACATATTTATATAGTTACAACCGGCCCTTTGAGTGCAACCTTAATGCGAATGTGGCCCACGATGAAATTGAGTTTGACACCCCTGGTCTACATACTGCCATGCCATTTCTAATACAGAAAAGACTGCATGGGTTCATAGCTAACAACGATCGGGTGCATGTCACTGTTACTGTTGTGATATATTTTCCCTCCTGTTGGATTGCCTCAACAATAAATATTTGAATAGAAATGACCTCAATTTCGAGGGAACATTTCATTTGGCTAGGGTGCGTGTTATACATATTGAGGAATAGCAACATGTCAGGCCTGCCAAGCAGATTCCCCAAGTAGCTGAAAATGACACCGCTTAGAGCCAGCTCTGTCTTCACCGTACGCGTGTGCCAAATATGTTGTATGCAACTACGAACATTGGATGCAGAAGATGTTTTGTTTTTGTCGCACTCAGATTATATTCACTCCTTTTTTTCCGACTACACTGGAGAGCTGCGACACCATGTTTCCATTGTCAATCAAACGATCACCTTAAAAGGTTTCTGGAAAACACCATGTCACTTTGTCCCGACACATTACTGTGAGGGTACGTCTGCTGGAGAACAACAACTGTTGGGAAAGTTTAAGGTTATCATTTATTTCCTAACGTGACAGGTGTCATTTATTATGCGCTGACACAGCTAGCTAGCTTTAAAGAAGAATTAATTCAACATGAGGAGAAAAACATTGTTTCTCTAGCCACCTACTGCGGTGAATAAACTGCCAGAAAATATAACGTATGACCCTAATTTTCCCCCTGCTTATGACAGATGCCTTGCAGGTCTGAGTAAATGAGAAGAGGTTTACTTTCACTTTCAACCAATCTTTAGAGAGTGTTGGGACATTAACTTGGCATGGCGTTTGATCTGTAATCTGGGTGAATGGCTGTGTCATATATCAAAACTCTTGGCAGGAGCCCTGTGTTCAAAACTGTTTGAAAAACCAACAGACGTGGTGTGGCGCCTGCCTATTGCTTACAGCACTGTTGACAAAAACAATGAATCTGTCCCTGGCACTCAAAGGAACGCTTGCTTTTAGTCATACTAGTACTCTGCGTGGTGAATGATTGATTTCAGGGCTTATCATTACCATATGTTATACAAATAAATCTATTTGTCCAACAGTGAGGCGTACTTGACCGTTGCTCTACAGACAACTTGATCAATTGGCACACATGAATTCCACTTAGAAAAAATTGGAAGCAAAAATGAAATACAACCAGTGTTTGTAAAAAGGACATCAGTAGATCTCTTCAACATTCATGAAACAATGGAATAGAAGGAGCATCTATTTTCAATAATAAAGTGCAAATACAAGCAGCCGGTCCTTAATGGAACTCCTCACTGTATCGCTCATTGGTCGGGGCCCCCCCCAGGCTTAGCAAGATTGAATACACCATATGTTTATCTGGAGCTTTTCCCCTTGTAACTTAAGTGGTACTGACGGCATGGTTTTGGCACTACGCTTCTACTTCCCATAATGCATCAATCCAAAAGCTCATTTAGGCAGTCACTTACCAGACACACAAAAGGGACTGGGTCTTTTATTTGTTTGTTAGATAACGGCTATCCATCCGCTGTGTATACCAGGGATGCAAACTTGTCACCTTTCGGCGAAATTCGCCGTTTTGAATCCAAAATAGGTCGTTTGTGTGATTCATGTAGATCTGCAATAAAAATATTGTTGGGGTATGGGGGGGGTCTGGGACCAGGAGTAATCTGCGGCCGCGAGCTGTTATGTGCCACCATGACACGCATGGTGTTCTTTTTTTATATATTATAATGAAGCGCGACCTGTGTGCTCGAGTCTTCCTGCCTGTCGGCTCTGCTGCTCCGCGATGATGGTCTAGCTTCAGCAGCTACATTACCTACGGGTGCGTTCGTTAATATTAACTGTGTGGTCCGGAGTCACTGTGGCACAGACTGGACCGCTGGTGAACAGCTGTTAGAACGGGCCGTTCAGGGGTTCAGAGCAGAGCTCCCTGTCGGAGCGGCAGAGCGTGATGTGCACTGAAAATATTTTCAGTCGCAATATTATTTAATGAATCGTTGAGCTAGCTAACTAGCATACATTGTCACTATCTGCTAACGTTAGCTTTAGCCTTCGTTTTCTAATAGTTTTTTTCATAGGCTATAAACGGAGGTGGTATAAGTATAGATATTGTACTTGAGTAAAAGTAGAAGCACTCAGATCTTGTACTTTAGTAAAAGTAGAAGTACTCAGATCTTGTACTTTAGTAAAAGTAGAAGTACTCAGATCTTGTACTAGAGTAAAAGTAGAAGTACTCAGATCTTGTACTTGAGTAAAAGTAGAAGTACTCAGATCTTGTACTTTAGTAAAAGTAGAAGTACTCAGATATTGTACTTTAGTAAAAGTAGAAGTACTCAGATCTTGTACTTGAGTAAAAGTAGAAGTACTCAGGTCTTGTACTTGAGTAAAAGTAGAAGTACCAGAGTGTAGGAATACTATGTTACAGTAAAAGTACTGCATTCAAAATGTTACTCAAGTAAAAGTATAAAAGTATTCTCATCAAAATATAGTGAAAGTAGTGACAGTAAAAGTAGTCGTTGTGCAGATTGCTCCATTTCAGAATAATATATTTGATGTGTTTTATAATGATTGATCATGAAAGTGTTCTCAAAGCTGGTAAAGGTGCAGCTAGTTTGAATGACTTTGTATACTGCAGGGTAGCTTGTGGATTTACTCCAGGTGGAACTAAAGTCTGATTCAACACTTGATTATATTTCACATCATTCATCCACATCTGTGAAGTAACTAAAGGTATTAAATACCATTTACCTCTGAACTGTAGAGGATAAGAAGAACAAAGTAGCAAAACATTGACATACTTAAATAAAGTACAAGTATCTCAAAATTGTACCCAAGTATAGTACTTGTTGAATTTATGAACTTAGTTACTTTACACCAGTGGCTATACAGATAGAAAGACTCAGCCTTGCACAGAGGCATGAAAATACATTTTCAAAATGCTCAACAGTGCTGCCAAAATTATAAACTGACTGCTACACAATTAAAATAAATGCTTTTTTATATTTCTATTAGATGTGACTCTTTAGCGTTTCTGTTATTATTAACACTGCTGTTTTAGTTGTTCTGACTGCTAAAATCATCTGTTATTCCTCATTTTAAAGCCGATATTCCGTGGGGTCGGGGGGCTCGGATCCTTGTCACCTTTTTCATACCTGATGAGTTTGCATCCCTGATATCTTACACTATTCAGGCATCACTTTATTGAGCTGTATATGTAGAGAATATCACCCACAGAAGCCCAGGACATGTTGCTTGCATGACCCAGTGGTGTCATAGGCTACTATATAACAACAAGTAACAAGTAAGGCAGCTGCTTTTAATAAAGTAAGACAAGAGCTCTATCTTTGATTGTGATGTTGGCCCCCTGATGTGTAGAACCAAAATGCTTCCATTTAGACATTGTGGGGAGATGTTTTGTTTTTCCAAAGATATATTCAAGCTGTAAAGGAGACAGGGTTGTCATGTCATTGTTCTACAATTGTCAATGTCTCTCCCCTGCTACGCTCTGGGGTGTGAACTGATTATTTTTTGGTGATATCCATATCTCATCTAACCTTGTAATGATATTCCCCTATCCTGCCTCAGCAGCCCTCCCCCTCCCCCCAGTTACCCTGCTGCTACGGCTATGCGGCCATTTTTAGCCCCATAATTTCTTTGGCAATAAGCTCCTGATGAGGTTGGTCAGGGATGAAGACTTCTATTAACTCAAATGTTGTACATGAAGGGAATTGCAGACCCATAAAGCAAGGTCTTGTCAGTCTCCCAGGTGAGCTCTAGCATGAAGAGCATAGCCTCGCTCTCCACCCACTGGCAGATTTGCCTTAAAAGTTTCAGTACCAAGGGGGGAGGTAAAAACTTTGGGATAGTTGCTAGATTTTCCCTGTCACTTAATCACTAATGCTATATCTGTTATTTAATAAGAGTAATCTACCCAAAAAGCAAGCTTCACTCAGTGCATTCACAGTATAATAATTACCTTATGAGATCATGAATGTCATACAGTATAACTCATCACAACATGGTCCTATTTCAGCAAAGTGCATGGAGCAGTTTTTCTTTAAGTGAGTCTCAGTTTTGTTTCTGATTCAAGCACACAAGGACGCAACTGCACACGTTGGCTTATGCTATACACAGTCCTACCAATAATATCACACTATTGCACTGATCTGTAGGTTGCAGTAACACTGGAAGATATACAATAATGTGTAGGGAAGAAGATGACTCAGGGTTTTTGTTTTGGTGAGCAACACTGAATGTAAACATCACTTTTGAAGGTGGAGTACTTTTATCTTCATGTTGCTGATTAATCAAAAGAAGACCTTGCTTATTGTAAACTGTCTACAATGAGCACCATCTTGTTGCAGAGAGGAAATCAGCTAAAAGCCGCATTTATGAGCCGTAATAATGTGGAGCACTTACAAGGCAAAGAATAAAAACACTTTTTTGGGGAGTTCAAAACCACTCAATATCTGAACATACAAAGGCAGCTTTAGCTTTTCTAAATGTATTTATTTGTATGTGACAAACTCTTGATCGCAGCTATTAACTTATTTCTCGATGTGTTGGTGAAATTGGTAAGAAATAAAAGGCTGCAAAGCACATATTTTCCTTTGTTAATGGGCTAAATCATCTAAGAGAACTGCATTCAACAAAAATATCACCTGGGTGTCACATACTGTATGTACCTAAAGAAGTAGCTACTTTTAGTCAAATTCACGCAATTTATAAGTAAAATAAAAAAAACAAGAGCAAAGGACGGTGGCCCTGAAGTGTAAGACACCACAGCATTTCACAAAACGCCACAGCATTTCACAAAACGCCACAGCATTTCAGAAAACACCACAGCATTTCAGAAAACACAGCAGCATTTCAGAAAACGCCACAGCATTTCACAAAACGCCACAGCATTTCACAAAACACCACATAATTTCACAAAACACAACAGCATTTCACATTGGACGGAAAGGGTATTCCTTTAGGGAGAACACTTCTTGTTTGTGATTGGACAGAGCTAGCCAGAGAAGCACTGCTGTGATTGGTTGTTTTTGCTGCCAGTCAAGAAATTACGCTTCGTGATTGGTCAACACCCGACAGCGAAATAGGTCCCAACACATCAGCCGTTAGCACACACTGACACTCAGAGCTCACAGCTCCTCATATCTGTTCAGAAACTGGACACAAGTTAAACATGTACAAAACACAGACTGTCTATGTCATGGTGAATACAGTCGCTGCTTTATTTATGTCTGTATGACGTTGTTGTGAGTGTGGACGGAGCAGCAACAGGTTAGTTTAGCCTGATGGATCCGATTCCATTCAGAAAACACACATTTTAAAAGCTTTTCACCTGCCGTCTTATCTGCAGACTTGTCAAAGCGTTAATTCATGTTTTTGTACTAACCGTTATCAGTATGTAGTTACTACGGAGCCCCCTAGGGGACGTGGAGAGAAGAAGAAAAAAATAATTTAAAAAAAAAATAAAATGTTTTGCGAGATCTCGCAAAACCTTTGCGAGATCTAAATTCGGAGCAAAAATGATTTTCAAAGTAATTCTTTTCAATGCTATAAATTCGGTGTCTGATAAAATTGAAATACTTCTGTCTCTTGTTTGCTTCCATATTATTGCCTCATTTATAGCTTACGATTGCTTTATTATATGGTATACTCCCCCCTCTCGCCCTTCCTTGAACAGATCTTCTAAGGAAGACACAGAAAATCTCGTTGGCAGTTGCAAAGGATTTGGATGCAGAGAAATATTCCATATATTATCCTGGACGCAGCACAGAAATACGCTTTAAAGACTGCAGAAATGGTGATGATTATTGACTCATAAAAGCATATTTGCAGTAGCAGGAATTAATCTTCATAGCTGGAATCAAAGGGGCTGTGTTTTCAGACCACTTCACGCAGATAATTTGTGGAGGAGGAAGAAATTGAGTTGAAAAAATATGATGTAATAAACGTATGAGAATTGCTATTCTTCAAGGGTAAATTCAATATGAATACGTTCTTTTAATAACAAGCACAAGACATATAGACTATGACACACTATTTTAACTGCCATGACTAAAATATTAGAATATTTTAGCATAAGTGAACACTGAATCAGAGTCAACAGTTTAAGTGTCTTGTGAATTGAAACAGCCTGTTGACATAAACAGTTACACATTAATTTATTTTTCACATTCGGGGTCAAGATGTCATCATTGTGTGGGAGAGTATTACAATATCTTGCTATGGTATTGATTTTTCGAATCACTCGTCTTGGGAAAGCATGCACATACTAGTTTTTGTTTTAAACCCTTGAATTTTCCCCTGCACTATTGTTGCTTTCAGTTTGACTCGTCTTGAACGTATGAAATGCAGCGTGGGTATTCCACCCACGTAAAGTACCGAATGACCTCTGATAATTTGGTTGATAACCTCCTCTGGTATGTCAGCAGTATAACTTTCCCAGTGAGGTGGGATAGTGTAAACAACAGTGATTAAAGCACGTTCTCTACCCTACCATTTAACACTTGTGTATCTGAGGCTGGGTTAAGAAGACATGCTGTCAGGCAAACAATCTTTGTTATTTCCCAAGGTCGAACCATGTTTACATTAAGAGCGCTGCGTTCAATTTTATGAAGAGTTATCACACACTAGTGTTTGGGTATGTCAGTAAGCTTTGATAATGGTGAAAGTTAAAATCCAGATATGTGGTGGCGACTTTGAGGCCATCAGATAAAGCCGAGAAAATACCATCGATTCAAGTGACAAAACTGCACAAAAAACTATGATTAACGACTTAAATGTTGCTATTTTTGGCATATCATGTAAATGTATAAGCAACGATTACTGATTCATGAGGCTTGTAAAGCTGGGCAGACATTGGGATGGACTGAGCCCAGTTTTGAAATTGAAGTGATTGCATCCAACGGTTTTTGGGATTCAGCCAAATTGTATTGAAAAATATTAAAATCAACCTTTCAAAGTTTGAGAGAAAAATCATATTTGATAGAAGAATTATTGAGGAAAGTTATATCAGCAAATCGATTCTGCATATCAGAAGTAAGACAATTAAAGAGTCAAGCACTGACTTTTTGTGTAATTGTGCAAGTGCCCTGTAAGCCCTCGGTTCCTGACTGTCCATCAGTAAATATAAATCTTTGTGTAGACTAATGTAAACGCTCCTGTCATTGATCAATATGTTTTGACTAATTATGAAGGATGTCTTTACACATTTAGAGCCATATCACAGAGAATTCTGTCAGCTACATGTGGAAATTATTCCACCACACGACACAATGGGGTCTACCTACCAAGGTGTCTGCCTGCACTTTAATGAGAGTCGGGGTAATGGGCTGTTTAATCTGGCCTCAGAGCTTGGATGAATATGATGATTAAGAATATGACAGCGGCACTTCCACACCTTGAGAAAGTGATGATTCTAAACGTGTTGGTTGTCGCCTTGCGTTAAACGGTTGTTTCATCACTGTCAGCGACAGATGCGGCGATCCTGCTCCTGCCAAACTGAGAGGAGCCTCATCGCACCATAATAACGTGACAAGAGGAGGAGGTGTCCATTGGTGTGCATTATTCTGTAAAGAATATCAATCCAGCTTTATGTCTTCATACAGAACATACTGTATCATCCTCAACAACAAGTGTCCCCCGGATATCTGGAACAATTTGTTGTCATAAAAATACCCCTGACAAGAAAGGAGGCCATTTACAAGCAGATCCCCTAGCTGAAAATATAACACTCGCTGTAATGCATCACCTGTTTCGAGGGAGGTGCACTACTGCCGGCCATTAGGACCACAGAGAGTTTGACCACAGCCCGGCAATGAGTTGTCATGAAATACTGGACTCTTATCGTGTGGATTGTATGAGCAGGTTGTGCACTCAGTGATGGAGTAGTACCGACACTTCACTGAACCTCTGAGCTGACCAGCTGTTGGAGCATTGGACGTCAGGCTGTTCAAGTGCAGTATTAATATAGATTGTTCCGCTGTCACTGGGGGAAAATCTATAACCATGACCTGGGACACTTTGATCTTGGGCAAACATATCGCCAAGGCCAGATTTGTTTGCTCAATTTATAGAGGGCAAACTATAAAGAAAAGTATGGGTTTAGTGCACTTGTGCTTTTGAGAAGCTTCAGTGGTGGCAGGTAGAGAGTGGAGGACAGAGGAGAGTTTTTGGATGTAACACAGTTGGATTTAACTTTTACTTAAAGGTGGGGTAGGTACGTTTGAGAAACCGGCTTGAGATACACTTTTTGTTATATTCCATGGAATGCTCTTAACATCCCGATAGCAATGAATATCTTAAGTGCTTTGACAAAAAATCCATAAAAACATGTAATCTGTGGAAGCAGTAGTACTGTAAAAAGCACGACCAATCATCTGAGCCAGCCCGGCTAAAGTAACTGGAGGGCCTACCTGCCTGTCAGCCTTCCATCTGTGCACAAACTTATCTCGTGCCCTCATTGGTCATGTGCGCGTTCGTGTGTGTTGGAGGAGGGGCTCTGTAAGGAAGTGGCAGATTTTCTTCGGTCGTGTATTTTCAAATTCTAGCGCACTCAAGCTGGTTTCTCCGAAATTACCCCCCACCTTTAAGGTACTATTGGCCTAACGATGCATGCATTCATTTCCCTGACCAAATAGAAAATTGTGTTATATGTAGACTAAAAAGATAAATGAAAACAGGTAGCAGGAGAGGTGCTTCTATAAACCCCAGATCTAAAAACAGACAAATTAAATATGAAGTATGAAATGCAAGTTGTTCAGATGTTCATGTCTTTCTGATAATCAGAATAGATTGACTTTCAGTGGAACTTTACAGAGAAATTAACCTATTAAGTTATCAATTTTATAACTTTCTATAATTCAGCCGTCAGAATGAAAGCTGGAAAACTGAAACTTTACAAAAAAAACAAGTTTCTGTGTTTTAGATTAAGAGTTTCATCTTTGATAACCATTGGTCAGATTATTTTCTTTTGATATCTATGTAAACATAATTCCCATAGTGAGTATAAAAATGTATATTGAGTGGAATTATTTCAATAATATTGCTTTAGACGTATCCAAGTGTTCCTTCATTATAGTTTAGATAAGGCATGGCAAATGTATTTATATGGCACGTCTTAGCAACAAGGCAATTCAGAGGCTTCATATAAACATTAAAAGCATGGAGACAGATTGCAAAAGACACACGCACTACAAAAGGACATTTAAATGCAATTAAAAACAGTCATTAAGCTGAAAGTAAAAAAAATAACAAGCTAAAATAGAAAATATGAATAAAAGAATAAACATTGCAGCACAGTGTAAGAAGGAATATTGACTTAATAAAAATAAGTGGGAAACAGACAAACCTGAGCAGCAGACCTGTATATCTCAGTGTTTTTTTCAGATAGATGTCGCATCAAACTGAACAAGTAAGAGTGTTAGTTATCCAAATTAACTAAATGGAGTAAAAACACCCGGACCATGGAGGTTAGATGAGTGTTGAGTGTAAACAAGAGCCTTTTGTCCAGGAGACTTAACTCTCAATGAACGCTGACATGATGATGGAGGGGGTCCGGATGGGAGCTTGTCAGCGGGCCACAGCGCCGTCCCCCAGAGCAGAGCTACAGCGGATAAGGGTGCCATCACTCTGCCCGTTAACATAGAAAATAAATGAGCGAGAGGTAAGCTGAGGACTGTAAAACAGGGTCAGTGGGGAGTCCCTGTGTCTAGCCCCACATCAAGCGATGGGAGGAGACACACAAGCACGGCTTTTAGACAGAACACATCCACAGAGCAAGCAGTGAATGAAGCGCTGTCAATTTGCCAAAGTAGCTCGGGTGATTAACATTTGAACTGCGGCACATCAAGGGCCCCCTGTGGATGAATGGTCATCCCATCAGCCTCATTAGGGGGAAAAAACCTATTCAAGGATGCCAAGCACAAATTGTCCAGGCCCAACTGTCAAGCATGGGGAGAGAATGACAATAGCAACCCAAAGTAAACAGTCGCGTCGGGTAGATCGCTCAAATCCTCCAGTAAACAACATTCAGAGCCAAGATAAGCAATGAGCTTCTTAAACTGATGGAGGGTGACATAACAATAACCTATGGTAACTCAATAGTAAATCGCTTCAATATGGTCTCCTCCTCAGAGTAAATAAGGCCATGGACAGCTTGATAGCTATTTGGGCAGTCAGTGAGACCTGAACACACATACTGTATACGTGTTTACAATTAACTATTCTTTAAAATCCGGCTCATTTACGCTTGTAAGCATTGTTTTGTTTTAAAGTGTTTGTCGATGTGCACTGTCCCGGTTCAAATAAACGATTAAAATGAAAAAAATGAAAAATAACTGAAAAACATGCAATTTAATCAGTGTTTTTGTCTCACATGTGTAGTTTCTTGCATGGAAAGAAATTGCTGGTGTTACACTTAATGGAATAACAGACTTCCAAATGGATTTACTTTACAACATGGCTCCAGCTAATGATACAAAAAGCAGCAAGTCCACCAAATGTGTCGGCGCCCACCCTTGAAGAGACACAGCAGTGTCTTTCCAGCACTTTGTCATTTTTCTTTCACTTTCCTGCCATCTGAAAGCCCCTCATCAACTATTTATGGACTTCACACACAAACAAACAGAAGCGGAGACAACTACATGAGAAGTTTCACTATACTGTTCACATATACATGTATGTATACACACATTTGAATAAAGAGTTACAAACATCTACAAAAAAAAGTCTTAGATTTATGACGTTTGCCCTTCATAGTTATTGCCTCTGCCAAGGAACTCATTTAGCATGGATTGTCAGCAGGATTACAGGACGAACTACTAGTCTCTTTTCTAGATGGGCCAAGGAAGAGCCTATAAGATTGTCATTAGGTGCATCTCACTTCAGTTAAATGGATTCCTTGCGTATCTCACTTGCGTTGTTTCCCTGCGACTAGTCCCTCCCACCAGGGAAGCATGGAGAGACGCAAGGAAACCACGAGAAGCAGGGAAATGGGACGTTGTTTCCTCCGGAGCGTCATGTGAAGCGACGTCCGTTTGTGATGACGGCGCACAGCTGATCGTCTGACAGCAGCCAGATCAGTGCATGCGCTGCATCGTCCAATCAGTGAGCGATACACAGTAAGGGGGCCGGGCGAGTGTCTGAGTATTTCACCGGAGGATGGTCTGGTAGTTCCTCGGTTATCACTCCTCGGTCCTCGATCCTCGGTCC
This sequence comes from Pseudochaenichthys georgianus, assembly GCF_902827115.2. NCBI lineage: Eukaryota > Metazoa > Chordata > Actinopteri > Perciformes > Channichthyidae > Pseudochaenichthys > Pseudochaenichthys georgianus. The sequence goes on along the minus strand of NC_047518.2, from coordinate 36,348,084 downwards.
TCCGGCAAAGATAAGGCCACTGGGACGGTACTCAAGATGGCGCAGACAAATCAACTTCCGGTGATGCCGAGCCCGAGGAGTGAGGAAATAAAAAATAACCGAAGTGAGACGCACCCATTGTGTCTTAATATTTCACTGTCGTATGTTGGATTTAGCTAAATGGCTAAGAGAGTGCATTTAGTATGGCTGTGCCTGTATTCATCTATTGCTGTTTGCTAAAACTACTACTTGTACATCTCAGGAGTGAACAATGTAGGGCATAACTAGAACTTTTTATCCATGAAAAGATAATGCACTAACATAAATGAATGCATAAGGGTTTTCAGTTTTACAAGATGATAGCACTACAACACTGTGTTCCTCTTCCTTTTAGCATTACGTTGCTGCTATTAGAGATGTAGAACTGCCTCTCTTCCAAGTCCTTAGTGGGAACATTCATTTTGGCTCATAAAATGTTCACGGTTAGTGATTGCTTTCCCATATTTGTTTTTTTCTTCTCCCGTTCTCTTCTCTCTCCAGTTCAAAATCAGCAGGATCTTGTTTGATAGACGTGTTTACCCAAGCTCTGGATGGAATTCATTAGCCATAATTAAGCGTTTACTTGATCAGGAGGGTAACAAAAAAGGATTATGTGAAGTCAGATTAAAGAGAGCCGAGTGAAACTAACGAAGAGATTATCAAGCGCTGCCAGGCAAGCAGGCAGCCTTTGGAGTTGGGCCCTCTCTGATCGCTATCTCGTCAGTGCTTTATGCGTCAAGCGCGAGCTAATGCATAAAACAAGCTTGGATTTATCCAGATTCTTCTGCAGGAACTCTTGAGATGTTCTATTGACCGACTGGTTCAGTTGATGTCAGAGATGGGGTTAGAAAGACTGTAGAAATTGTATAATTGTTTCGTATCAAGGGATTTGCATTCTTTTTTTGTATTTATTAATTGTTATTTTGGCCATATGGGGTCGGTAATCAATCTGTAAAAATGACCTTAACAGTAAATAAGGCAAAACAAATTTTTATTTTACACATCCAGTAGATACAAGGCAACATTACTTATTTGGAGAGGTGTCCACCTGGTGAATTAAGGTCCCATTCTCTCTCCTCCAGAATCCTGAGGGAAATATCTGTCTAAATGTGTTCCTTTTCACCAGCCTCTATCTTTTCGTCCGTTTCTCTTTTTGGCGCAGAGTGAGACACTAAATAATAGAACTAAGGGGAGGAACTACAGCTTTGGGTGATAATTTGTTGTGGATTTGTCATGTCACTGCATGAACAACGGCTTAGAAATACCACATAATATATAATTCCATCTATAGCTATTATACAAAAAAGTATTACGTGCAGCTCTTAGGTTTAGAAATCAGTGTTGGATATGAACATTTAAAAGAGAAACATTTGAACATCCTTGTGAAATTACTTTTGAATATTCATCCGTGAATGCTTATTTTGCTTGATAAATACAATAAACCCATCAGTGGGTTTTCCACCGTCAAAATCCAAGTTGTTTTACCTGCAGGTTTGTGTTACCTTTTGTCAAAGTCAAATGCACCTACTGTGTTCCAAAAGCCATGAGAAAATCCTTTGAAACATGCATAGCTTCAAACCGCAGTATAACAGACACGAGGAGCTTCGGGCGGTTGTAAATACTTTACAGGGTTTAGAGCAGGGGGGTCAAACTCAAATACACAGTGGGCCAAAATAAAAAAATGTTTACTAGTCGAGGGCCGGACTGGTTCAATGTTTATTTCAAAACTTATTGAGATGAAGTTATTGCACATATTAAACCTGGAACTAACAAAGCTTAAATGATTGCCTATATAAACAACATTAAACATTAAATAATCAGTAGCATTCATTTCTTATGGCTCTATCTGCAGCTTATGATTACATTTTTCCACAGGCCAACAACAGCTTCAAAAAAACGATTTCCCTCAAAGAAAAAACCAAACATGCCCTGTTGTCGCAAGAAAGAAAGTGCAAGAGGAACCATCCATGTAAACTCAGTGTGCTGCTCTGTGATGCACACTGAGCCAGATACTTGGCATCTCATCTTGGGTGCAAGTTCATCAATGTTTGGGGTCAGGCTCTGAGCTAAGGAGATCCTCAGGATTGACTGAAGGTGCAATATACCGGCGGGCCAGATCTAATAGTAACTAGAAATTAGCCCGCGGGCCGAAATTAAATCTACCATGGGCCGCATTTGGCCCGCGGGTCCTTGAGTTTGACATGTGTGGTTTAGAGACTTCATGGGCTGTAATGCTGATAGGGCAAACAATTACACTGGCCTTTGTAGATGACAGCCTCTCCTCACACTCCTCACAGTGGATAACAGGAACATCGGAAAATCATACATTTCACCAGAGAATAGACTTACACCATCTCTGTATCAACGTGACTCTGTAAAAGATTAAATTCCCCTCTCTTGTAGCTGCAGAAAAACACCCTTGTGAATACCAATATTGCTCCAGTAAGTGGGAAACAAGTGTTTATATGTGTGCGATTTGAGGGTAGTAACACTAAAGTATAATGTCTCTAAATGTTTCTTTTGGTTGCTTGCCTAATGAATAAGAAGAAATTGTCAGCAGAAGAGTCACGTCGCCTCTGCACATCTCATCCCTCCAATTATTTTCTCACGAATGATCTTGGTCAGAGGATTTCATATATATGAGATCAGTAATAGGAAAGGACACTGACATGCCTCCCCACACATGAGTCTATGTGCAGTGATTAATGTTAGTGTGACCTAGGCCTACTATTACTGACCTGTAGATTTGAGGGCTGCAAAGTAGAGCCTGTCAGATTGCTGCTGGAACACTGAAGAAGCTGTAATGAGGCCTGTGAGGGATGCCAAATGGTTGGAAACTGAAGCATACATGCAGCTGGCTGAGGCACGGCAGCCTGGCAAGCAGATGTAAGAATTAATGCCTCTTTAAAGCAACACAAATGTGATTTAAAGTTAATCTAAATTGGATTTTGTATGCCAGCATTTCTTTTTTAACACATATATATTTCTAATAGATTATAAAAATTGTATTATTTTTCAATAAAAGTACAGTGTATGCTTTGTAACTTGTAGATATTAGATTATGGCTTTAAAACTTTTCAAATAGCACTCAACATTAGCACAAATGGACTAAATAAAAAAAAAGATTCAATCTTTAGTATATTGGTTTTGCTTTCTTAAAAGAGGTAATCATGAATCTGCAGGGCTCTCACACAGACAGCAGACTTCTGAACAAAAACATTTGAAAGTGTGAGCACTACAAACTTCTTTGATTATGCTGATTCAACTCAGTCAATTTGAGGGTTGTTTTTGTCTAATATACTTGTAATATTTAGTCTTCACCTTTTGATACAAATAGCATGAAGTGACCCAAAATCAAACAAAAGTCTACCATTTGTTTAATGGCAGGAACAATTACTTTTGAATGACCATGTGACATAAGATCAGGCATAATATTTATTATAGGGGATAGTTAAATGATTTTAAACGTCCTGGAAAAAACCCTGATATATTGATGAGAGAAAACGTGTGTGGTTGAGGGGCAGTATATTACTTAAATAAAGCTTGATGTGCTTCATGGAGTGGTAGCAGGGCTGTGTGATTCAACATAAACATTATCTCACTTATTTCCTTTCCCAAATGTATCAGAATACCTTTATTAGTCGCACAGAGGGGAAATGTGCATCGTTACAGCAGGAAAGAGCCAAAGACAGCTTAATGTTACATCATTTTTAAAAAAGGACTAAGTTATGATATAATAAAAAATATAATAAGTAGAAAAAATACTTTTAAAAATACAAATCCTGGAACAGTTCTTAGGATTTAGCAGCCAGGTATATATATTACACAGTTATTAATGGCATATGTATATAATAATGTATATAGCACATATTGCACATAGTATGATGGTATTTAACTGCAGCAAGTTACACAATTTACAAAATGCAAAAAAACCACACCTTGTAACGGTTCTACGGATTAGCAGCCAGGTATAAATTACACAGTTATTAACGGCATATATATATTTGTTACGTCCCCCTCTAGGGGTAGAGGGAAACAACACACACCAGTTGGAATTGGTATAATTATATATATTATATAGTTTATTTTATATAGCAGAGTAAACAAAGTGGCAGGCATGCAGCCTGGAACAAACAAAAAGGGCCAAAAGGGCACAGGTTAATAAATAACCAACAAAAGGAGGACTCTAAAGAGGAGTCTAGTTGCATACAATGGAATAAACACTATTACACTAAATAAGAAATGAAACAAAACCTCACTTTTAAAGTGGTACAACTAACAAAAAGAGTGTGCAAATCATCTAACTGTTGAGCGGTTGAGCTTGTCACCAGTCTGGCATTTGAGAGATTTGAGAGAATAATATTTTATTTAAAATAGGGACAGTGCATAATGAACATTTAGTCACATTTATTTACGCATGCCAGATCAGTTGGCAGACAAATAAAATCATCTGACATGTAAAAAATGTTTACAAGATTAAGAGCATATTACATAGCAGCACATACAGTACTAATAGTATTACATATCACATTCAGTAGCACATAGTACAGTAAGTAACCAAGTCAGAACTCCTCCTCCTCCTCCTCCTCCTCCTCCTCCTCCTCCTCCTCCTCCTCCTCCTCCTCAGACAGACAAGCCCTTTTTTCTGTGGTCTGCGTCACGTCTCCTGTGCTGTGCGCAGCAGCCTCCTCTGTTGTGTCCCGTCAATTATGTTAAGTTTTGTCATGTTAGTTTAGTTTATGTTCCACTTCCTGTTTTATGTTGTACTCACCTTAGAGGCTTTCCGGGAACGGTGGAGGCGTGACGCACGGCCGGACTTATCTCAGCCAATGACAGCTCTGCATGCATCCCCTGGATATTATTTTAGAAACTGCTCTCATCGCAACGCGATGTTTACAGTGAGAACAGCTGTGAGGCCCGTGCAGAAAGCAGAGCAGTGTGTAAAATATATATCACTCAGTATAACAGACCTACTCTCTTTATTTGCTTTAGTTTAGTAGATATCTACAAAGAGTTTTTCTAAGACCATTTAGTGCTTCACATAATAAAATACACAACGGCTGCCTGTAGCCTGATTACGCGTTAGGAGCTGTAGGTGCGTGTGGTACAGTGTGTAGGTGTGTGTTGTACAGTGCGCAGATGCGGCGGACAGACGGGTCTCAGTTGGTTTGGTGTCCTCTGCTTACTTTTAATATTTGCAAATACAACTTTTGGCCCGTAATTTCAATTCCCCATTTCAGCGACCAGAGAGAGGGGGGGATATATCCAGTCTCTGATTGTGTTACGTTATTATGAGAGTGCTCTCATACTTTAAATTGCATATATTTATATAAATATATTTGTGTGTGTGTGTCCGCATCTGTAGCCTGTTATTGTCTCATTATACCGCACTCTCAATGAATTAAAAGTACATATGTGGGGGAACAATGTTCAGCTGATCTAACAGAGATTATAAAATATGACAAAACACTCGACAGCTGATGCAGCTGTTGCCACGTAATAATGAACGGACGTCGCTTTAATATGACCGCTCAGAGGAGAGGAGTTCTCATTTCTTTAAACGTCTGCTGCTTCCCCTCCTCTCTCCTCGGTTCCCCTCCTCGGTCCTCCGCTCGCATCTCCTGTGGGAGGGTCTAAGTATCGAGGAGGGGAGTCGAGGAGGGGAAATTTGAGTATTGAGAAGCCTCTAGTGTCTCATTCCAGGTCCCTTTACTTCCTGCTCTGGTTCCTTTTCCCGCCATCATCAGTGTCTGCCCCGCCCCTGATTGTTTCCACCTGTGCCCACTTACCTCATGTATATATTGTCCTGTCTCCCCTTGTTAGTTGTCGGTTCGTCTTGTTCATTGCTCCAAGAAGTAAGATCTAAGCCATTGTTTAATGAAAGCCAGTGTTTTGCCTTTTACCCTCCACGAGAGCGCTTTACGTTTTGTCAGTTTGTTCATTCCTCTAAAAGAGTGATTTTGTTTATTTGCAAGTAAAGACTATTTTTTCTTCAAAACCTTTTTGTCTCTGGGTCGTGCATTTGAGTCCTCCAAGCTATTGAGTCAAGGTTCCTAACAGAACGAACCGACCAATATGGACTCAGCCGACCCCAAGACGCTCCAGACTGCCGTGTCTGCACAGGGAAACATCATCTATCAGCACCAGGGCAGCTAAAAACCATTAGCCATGGAGTGAAGGACCTTTCAGATCGCCAGGAGGATTTCCAAACCTCTGTCACGTCGCAGGTGAACCAGCTGGCAGAACAGCTCCACAGAGTCCTCACTCATCTAGAGGCAACTGCTACAGCTCCGATTTCTGCTACGCCACCTGATGCTAATCCTGCTGCTAATCAGGCCGAGGTCAGTTTCTCTCCTGTCCCACTGCGGTCGGCATCGCCAGAGAAATATTCAGGTGAATCTGGCAACTGCAGAACCTTCCTAGTCCAGTGTGACCTGCACTACAAGCTTAACCCAGCAGCGTTTGTGTCAGATGAGGCTAAAGTAGCATTTATGGTCTCCCATTTAACCGGCAGAGCTGCCGCATGGGCCACTGCGGAGTGGTCAAGAGACTCCAGTATATGTGGATCTTTCACAGCATTCAAAGACACTATGAGCAGGATTTTTGATCTTACTTCACCTGCCGCTGAGGCCACCCGTGTACTCATGCAGCTCAAACAGCACCCACGGCCAGTGTTAGATTATGCCATAGAGTTCCGTACCATAGCCATAGACAGTGGCTGGAACACCCCAGCATTAATAGACTCCTTCCGGAATGGACTATCTGAAACCATCAAAGACCACCTGGCTCCACTAGGCCGGGACGGGTGGCGCAGTGGTCTGTGCATCCGATCATCAGATCAAGGGGGGTGCTGGGGAACTCCAGTTCGAAACCCGCTCCCGCCGCCACTGCGTCAGGCCGTTGTGTCCTTGGGCAAGACACTTCACCCGGATTTGCTCCTGTGGGTATTGTCCACAGTACATGTATAATACCAATGTATACTTGTAAAAGCGCCTCGATGACCTCGAGGCGTGAAGATGGACGGTGTGGCGCAGTGCGCTGTGCAATGATCATCAGATCAAGGGGTGAAACCCGCCGCTGCTGCGTCTGTAAAGCCGGTGGGTCCTTGGGCAAGACCCTTCACCTGAACTTGCTCCTGTGGGTATTGTCCACAGTTTCTGACCATTGCATGTATGATGTGCAATGTGTGTAGTCATTGATAATGCGCTATAATAAATGTAAGGAATTATTATTATTATTACAAGACCTGGAATCGCTGATTTCCATGTCTATCCGAGTTGATAACCGCCTCAGAGAAAGCGAGAGAGAACTGCGCCGAACTGCAACAAGACATCCACGCCACCAGGGGCGCTCTCTGGATAAGCAGCCTTCATGGGATCCCTTGTTGCACTCTTCATCAGGCCCAGCAGGAACAAGGATTTCTCCAGAGGAAAGACGGCGCCGCCTGCAGGAGGGATGTTGCTTTTACTGTGGCCAATCGGGTCACCAGCAGGCAACATGCCCGGGAAAAGGGCTTGCTCACCAACCATGAGGAGGGCGTTGGTGAGCAAGATTTCCTCTAACTATCCTCCTCGCACACTCACCCAGGTTAAAGTCACAGCTAACAGTCAGACACATACTCTGGGGGCGCTAATTGACTCTGGGGCTGATGAAAGCCTCATAGACTGGGATTTAGCTAAACGCCTTAATATTAAGACTGTCCCTCTCAAGCATCCTGTCAATGCCAGCGCCCTAGATGGCAGACTAATGTGTAAAGTAACTGATTGTACGGAACCCATTCAAGTAACAATTGATAATAATCATGTAGAGATAATGCAGTTTCATCTATTCAATTCAGCACAACATCCACTGATTTTGGGGTTTCCTTGGCTAAAGACACATAACCCACAGATTGATTGGGGTTCAGGACAAATTAAGGGATGGGGAGGGAATTGTGAACAGTCCTGTAGAATCCCACAAACCGTTGCAGTTTCGGTTAGAAGCTCAGATTTTCCTGACCTTTCCAAGGTCCCCTCATGCTACCATGACCTTAAGGAGGTTTTTAATAAAACCAAAGCTCTGTCACTGCCCCCTCATCGTCCTTTTGACTGTGCCATCGACCTGCTGCCTGGCGCACCCATCCCTAGGGGGCGCTTATACTCCATCTCGGGACCGGAGCGTGCGGCCATGGACGATTACATCTCCTCCTCGTTGAAAACGGGGATAATCCGTCCCTCTTCGTCACCTGCTGGTGCAGGATTCTTCTTTGTGAGTAAGAAGGATGGGTCGCTCAGGCCATGCATTGACTACAGCCCATTGAACAAAATAACTGTTAAGAACCGCCACCCACTCCCGCTGATGTCTTCAGCATTTGAACTGCTTCAAACAGCTAAAGTTTTTACCAAACTCGATCTTAGGAATGCTTACCACCTCGTCAGGATTAGAGAGGGAGACGAGTGGAAAACGGGGTTCAACACCCCAAGCGGACATTATGAATATCGGGTCATGCCTTTTGGACTATGTAATGCTCCTGCTGTATTTCAGGCCATGGTAAATGACATTTTGAGAGAGTATTTGAATGTTTCTGTTTTCGTGTATCTGGATGATATTTTGATTTTCTCCCCAGATAGTCAGTCTCATGTCATGCATGTCCGCCAAGTTCTCCAGAAGCTTCTTGAGAATCAGTTGTATGTGAAAGCTGAAAAGTGCGACTTCCATGCAACCACTGTCTCCTTTCTGGGCTATATTGTCACCGCTAATCAGGTGCAGATGGATCCATCCAAGGTCAGTGCGGTGGCCAACTGGCCCACTCTTGATAGCAGCAAAAAGGTTCAGCAATTCCTGGGGTTTGCCAACTTTTATCGGAAGTTTATACGCAACTTCAGTTCTGTAGCCGCACCTTTGCATGCTCTCACCTCCTCTAAAGTCTCCTTTCAGTGGACCTCCCAGGCCGAGTCCGCCTTCCAATGCCTCAAGAAGAGATTCACCACGGCACCTGTACTCACTGTTCCGGATCCCCAGAGACAGTTTGTGGTTGAGGTTGACGCATCCAACGAGGGCATCGGGGCTGTGTTGTCCCAGAGATCCTCCGAGGATAACAGGATGCACCCCTGTGCCTATCTATCGCGTAAGTTGACCTCAGCTGAAAAAAATTATGATGTGGGGAACAAGGAGTTACTAGCTGTCAAAGCAGCTTTGGAGGAGTGGAGACACTGGCTAGAAGGGGCGGAGCAACCATTTCTTGTTTGGACTGACCACAAGAATTTAGAATATGTTAGGAAAGCCAAGCGACTAAATTCACGTCAGGCCCGGTGGACGCTGTTCTTCAGCAGATTTAACTTCATATTGTCTTTTCGGCCCGGTACACAAAACCGTAAGCCAGACACACTGTCTCGTCTCTTTGAGCCTGAACATAATGCCAAGGAACCAGTATCAATCCTTCCACTGAACTGTGTGGTTGGGTCGCTAACATGGCAGATAGAAACAGATGTGAAGCAGGCGAATGTTGTGAGCCCGGCACCCAGCGAGTGTCCAGGCAACCGCTTGTTTGTCCCTGTGTCTTTACGCTCTCAGGTAATCCACTGGGCTCACACGTCCAAGTTCACATGCCATCCCGGCGTCCGACGAACAATGTTTGCCATAAAGCAGCGGTTCTGGTGGCCGGCCATGAAAAAAGAGGTCTCCGAGTACGTGGCGGCCTGTCCAGTGTGTGCCCGGAATAAGACCTCATCCCGGGCCCAGATGGGTCTTCTCCAGCCCCTCCCAGTGCCTCAGCGACCATGGTCGCACATCTCCATGGACTTTGTGACTGGACTACCGCCCTCCAAAGGTAACACTACCGTCCTGACGGTGGTAGACCGTTTCTCAAAGATGGCACATTTCATTCCTCTGCTCAAACTTCCCTCTGCCAAGAAGACGGCAGAGGTCATGTTAACTCACGTGTTCAGAATCCATGGTTTCCCCAGTGACATAGTTTCCGACAGAGGACCACAGTTCATTTCCAACTTCTGGAAGGAGTTTTGCCAGCTCCTCGGCGCCACCGTCAGCTTATCTTCCGGTTACCACCCGCAGTCCAACGGTCAGACAGAGCGCCTGAACCAAGACCTCGAAACATGCCTCAGGTGCCTCGTGTCCCAGAAGCAGACCACTTGGAGCGATCACCTTACCTGGATAGAGTATGCCCACAACACTCTCCCCTCGGCTGCCACGGGTCTTTCCCCTTTCCAGTGTGCTAATGGGTACCAGCCTCCTCTCTTCCCTGCTAATGAGGAAGAAGTCAAGGTTCCATCCGCGCATGCCATGGTCCGACGCTGTCGGCGGGTTTGGGCCGGTGCTCGGCAGGCGCTACTCCGGACCTCGACCCGGATGAAGTCAGCGGCGGATCGCCACCGGCGTGCGGCTCCCCTCTACAGGGCGGGCCAGAAAGTCTGGCTCTCCACCAAGGATCTACCCCTACACGTTCACTCCAAGAAGTTGGCACCGAGGTTTGTGGGTCCTTTCCCAATTTCAAGAGTCATTAACCCTGTCTCTGTGCGCCTCAAACTCCCCAGATCTTTGAGGGTCCATCCCACGTTTCACGTGAGCAAACTCAAGCCAGTTCGAGAGAGCACTCTGGTTCCCGCCTCCAAGCCCCCTCCACCACCCCGGATCATTGAAGGTGGTCCGGTGTACACAGTCAAGAGACTTCTGGCGGTCCGCAAACGGGGCCGAGGACGACTGAAGATCGTCAGCTGTCTTCTAGTGATGGGAATTCCGGCTCTTCTTGGTGAGCCGGATCATTTGGCTCGGCTCACCAAGAAGAGCCGGCTCTTTCGGCTCCCAAAGGGCTCTTCAGTCTACCACATATTATACCTTTTAATTAAATCAAAGGTAGCCCTGTTTTGACTAATACATGATGCATATGTGTACACATATATCACTTAAATTATTCAATACATCCTTTGTACTGAAGTATTCAAAAGTAAAAATTACATGTTTAATATAAATGATTTGCTGTGGCCAATTGTTTTCATTGCATTTACAGACCCATGTAACTCTCTGATACCACCCAATGAATGCATTGACTTGCTTGTAGAACCACGCTACACAAAACAGATAGCAATACCTATAAAAACTATTTAAAAAAAATACCAAAAATATCCTGCATTTTAGCCATGCCTCATTTCACTCTATTTGCTCTTTCCAGCTCTGTTTTTGCAGGGGGCTGATTCTGTGAGCTGCAGCTGACCACGCCACCCTGCAGGAGAGGGGAGCGTGCTTTGAGATCAGCTGCTCGGCTGCAGCGGGGGGAAGAGGGGGACAAAAAGAGATCTCCGTCCTCCGTGTTTTATTCTTATAGAAGTAAGAAGAGAAGTAATGGGGCAGAAACCCTCCTTTTTACGCAGCGGTCCAGACATAGACATCAGACGGTGACACATATTCAGTTGCCAGTTACTTTGGCATTAGGGCAGGGATATCTAGATACTTTCCAAAGTTTGACATAATGAATTGTGCTACTTTTAAAGCAAGCAACGATGTTTTCAAATCTGTAATCAAAGAGCTCCTCAAAAACACTATCGAAGCAGTTCCTGCCGTTGTTACGTTAGCTCAAACAGTAACAACGGACTACTTTTCTTAGCGGATGCATGTCAATTTAAATCAATACAACAATTTTTTAAATCAATAAAATATTTTTTTTCTAAATCCATAAAAGCATGAAGAGCTGTGAGCTCTGAGTGCTAAGAGCTAACGGCTGTGTTGTTTTTCTGGGGCTCTCATTGAAGATGGCGTCACGGCTCTGCCTACACTGCGTTACTATAGTAACTACCCCAGTTCCTAAACTGTAATGGAAGCGCAGCATTAAAGTGAGCCGGGCCTAATAACGGTACGTCCACACAGCAGCTTTTCAAAAATCTTGAACATCTTGGAGCTGGGCGTGTCTGACAGCTTGGGGATTTTTTGCGAGCAATGCGACCAACAACCAATCACATGAATCTCCCGCCCCCGACATACAAAGCAAAAAACCCCGGGGATTTTATGCGAGCAATATATATATATATATATAAACTCCCCAAACAGGCGAAAACCTACCAGTTTCACCCACTGTCTCTGCCACCTCCCTCCATGCCTGGTTCCTCCGGTTTGTATCCCGTTAATAGTTCTGGTCGCAAAGAACCGGGTGATTTGCTACCGTAATCTCTCGTTTGGAATATGAGGAAATGAACTGCGGTCTGGTTCTCCCTGCTTAAGGGAGTTTGATTGGCTAGCGCTTCTGTCAGATTTGCATAAACGTGTTTTTATTGGCTGGCGCTTCCAGCTCAGCTTCAAAAGTTGAACATTGCTCAACTTTTGAATCCTGAAGATCCTGGACATCCTGGAAATCTTCGCTTCGCTCCCCCACAATGCAGTTCGGGGAAAAGCGAGGCAAAGTGACGTCATCCCCATTCAAAGTCAATGGGCAGAGAAGCGTTGGAAGCGGTGGAAGCTGCTGTGTGGACGTACTGTAAGGCCTAACCAAACCGAGCGAGGCCTGCAGTGGAAACGCGCCATTAGAGAGCTCTCTCCTGAAAGACTGAGAGGCTCTGATAACCTCAGCTCAGTGAGGTAAAGGCGCACCTTTATATGATCATTATAGTTGTAAAAAAAAAAAAGAAGTAGTATAAAATAGTATACTATTACTATAGTATCTTATAGTATAAAATACTATATGACAGTAAAAAAGTTGTTATTAATAAACAAGAATACAGTTTAAAAGAGTGATTTGTAAAATATCCATAAAGAAAAAGAAAATCTGCTTACAGTTCTGTTTCATATGGGTGTTGAGAGATGAGATGAGAGTATGGATACATAGATCTCTTAATGTTGCTCTCAAAGTGCACCAGATTGATGCTTTTAACTGCAATATAAAAATAAAAAAAGATCTTCCTGGGGGAGCATGCCCCCGGACCCCCCTGGAGGATGTTAGGTCCACCCCCCACATAAATCATGTCCACATGGATAGGATACTAATTACATTTGCACACATCTTGTGTCCATATCTTTCTGTTTAGGTGGTCATGCCACAACCGTGCATGTGCATGCATGCTTAAGTCATAGTGAGTGTCTGCATTTTGGGGGGCGCCAGCTAAAATGTTGCCTAGGGCAGCAAATTGGTCAGGGCCGGCCCTGGTCACAGTATCACCTCAAAATACAAGATACGAACACATTTCAACTGTGCAACAAAATATAAATAGTCCTACAAATGTTTTTATTTTATTTCCTTCTTATTTTGGTCTAAGCTCAAGGGAGCCAGAGTAGAGGGCTTAAAGAGCAGCATGCGGCTCGAGAGCCGCTGTTTGCCGACCCCTGGACTAAGGTGAAACATCCCAAACATCTTTGTTTTGGACACAAAAAGCTGAAGTCAACATTTTTCTTCTTGGTTTAAAATAGCAAACTATATCCCTTTATAAACATAATGAGTAGACTATTACGAAGGAGGGGGGATATTCATTCATGCATGCAGAAGATGCAGCTGCACCTAATGAGTCTGTCTATATATCTGAGTTTCGAGGTCGCTGTGGGATCAACCAGTGAACTGTCTGGTGACCAAGTTGCCATGACAGTTCTGCTTGGATGGCATCATGGCCTATTGACACCGTTTTCATTCAAAATCAATAATTAAACAGGCAGGAAAGGGATCCTTAAGTTTTCTTCACATTGAACATTTTCCCACCCAATCATTTGTCTTGTATCCATTTCCTACAGCACTGCCACCCTGCAGACATCAGCACTCATTTCCCAAACGTATTCACATTTGCACAATGAAGCGTTCCCATGCATGCCCTCAGTAATACTGTACACAGCCGGATAAGCAAACTACACGAGGCTATAACAACTTTCCCTGTGTGGCAAGAAAATAAATCAGCTTGCACTTGAATATCTGCACATTAGAGCAAAGCCCTTTGGTTATTGTAATTACAAAGTGCAATAAATCAAAATAGAAACTGGATGTGTTTGCCGTGGTTTTTCTCTCTCCGAGCTGATTTTTCTTTTTTCGGAAGATCCTACTGCTGATTCAGCTTTTCTTGACACAACAAGCCCTGGAGAATTGCGCATGTCTCAGCAAATATGAGAAATCGACATCAGGGGTAATGAAGTGACAGAGAGAGGGGAACGGTCTGCTGGGTGGTGTTGTGATAATGCATTTCTTCCTGGGTTTCTGATTTTAGTGTAGTGATTACAATGCTTTTGATTACCTTATGTCACAAGCCTTTAGTTCCCTAACAGATGTTTGTACTCCAATGGACACTGGCACTGTGTATTCACTGTGTTGTATAGTTTTATGAGATGCTAGTGAATAAAAAGATACTATGAAGTTAAAATCAGGACGGTGTATGCTGCAGGGTGAACCACAGTGACTTTATTAGGGGTGTGATGACCAATAGGCCTTAATAGGCGCATTATTAGGCGCATTCACACCGCAGTACTTTTCCCACAAAGGTTCATGAGAACTCTTTAGTTCTCATGAACTAAGTACAGATCGCGTTCACACCGGAATAAGTCCCTGGGGGTGGATTAGGCAAATGAAGCCGCTGACGTCACTTCTTCTTCTTCTGCTTTGGGTTTACTGGCAGGCCGCAAACCACTTCACGCCGTATACTGCCGCCCAAAGTCCCCGGCCGGAAGTCCCCGGCCGGAAGTCCCCGGCGTTGGGGACTGGCTTCAGTAGAAATCGCCAGAATGCCGACACCTCCTCATCTCCACCGCTCCCATGTTTTATTTTGTGTTGCCATAAGTTAGTCTTTCTGCGTTTCTGCACTGGGCTAATGCTAATGCTAATAATGCTAATGAGAGGATAATAAAATGGCGGCTTCACAAAACTTTTTGGGAGTTTTACGGGGCGTGGTTTGCAATCCGCCCAGCCAATCAGACAAAGGAACCTTTTTCTCCCACGAAAGTCCCTGCTCTCTAGCAGGGACGGAAAAGGGGGTGAAAAGGTTCTCATGAACTAATTTTAGTTCCGGCTCTTTTTGGTGTGAACGCAACATTTCGGAACTATATCGGAACTAAAGTGGGAAAAGTACTGCGGTGTGAACGCGCCTATTGTGGCATGCAACTTGTCACCTCTACTTGCAGAGGAAAAGTGACAGATGTAAACCAGCCTTGTAAAACAAACAGAGTGTTGGCTCTTCCAATAAACCAGTATTTGCTATAAAACTATAAGATTGACATTCTTTTCCATTCAGCATTTTAAACAGGCTGTCAGATTTTGCTTGCCAGAAAGAAAAGGAGCAGTAAAACCTCTCTAAAAAGGTAAATAGAAAGTGCCTCGCTTGCAGTTTGAGCTTGATTTTCACTCAGCTTAGCTGTCATTAACAACCTACAAAATAATCCATAATTAAGTTTTAGTATTGTTGGGTTGGAAAAACGCAATAGTATTATTTCCAGAGGTAAATGTGCAAAAATGTCCAAGGATCCCACATTGTAAGGCCGGATTTTGCAGCATTACATCTGCATTGCTTTAGGGATACATGTCATATTAGGTTAGGTGGCAAAAGGAATGCATGGCTTGAGGTTTCCAGGCTTTGTGAACATTTCATGCAGCCTTTGTGAAGCAGTAGGGTAGAGCTCAGGAGAGCGCGCTGCCCTTCCAACCGCCCTTGAGGCCAGCGGGCTGTCACCATCACTCTGTAACAAAAGCAAACTCTTCACTTTGATTTGTGTGCATTTCAGACATTCACCCGAGGATTTGCAAGCCGTCTGCATTCCACACTGTGTATGGAGTGAAGGGATAGAAAAATTGATATATAGTGTACGGTAAATTATTAATAAATATTAAATTAGTAAATTATAAGATCATTATTTACTCATTAAATTGTATCCATTGGAACAACAAAATTAATTATTTAATTACATTTGTTATTTTCTGTTTCAAATAAGCCTCCACATACATGTTAGATATTATGTACTAAAGGGCCCTTGTATTCTCATTTACAGGTTCATATTTGTACTTTGTGCCTCTACCGTGACATGCTTACATGCTTTAATGTTCAAAAATGCCTTTATTTTTCTCATACTGCCTATTGCTGCAGCACCTCTTTTGAGTGCTAGCCAATAGAAGCGGGAGAGCTACATAGTGATGTCACAATAGCCACTTTCACACCAATTACTTAGCCGGTACTGGTCTCCGATACTTGTTCCCCCCCGAACTCTTTAGTCCCTCGAACTGTCCTAGTAGATCACGTTCTCACTGGAATAAGTCCCTGAGGGAGGATTAGGCAAATGAAGCCGCCGCCGCCGCCTTCCCCGCCTTCTTCTTCTTCTTCTTCTTCTTCTTCTTCTTCTTCTTCTTCTTCTTCTACTAGACATTTTTATCACCCTTTTATTTTTATTTATTTTTATTTTTTTATTGCTTTTTAATTAATTCTACCGTGTTGTGTAATGTTTATTTATACTGTTCATGCTCACTACTTGTAGCACTTCGGGATTTGCATTCAAATATGAAGTGCTTTATAAATGGAACTCATTATTATTATTATTATTCTTCTTCTTCTTCACAAAACTTTTCGGAGTTTTATGGGGCGTGGTTTGCAATTCGCCCAGCCAATCAGAAATTGTTAGTGTGTGGCCGACACACCCGCAAACCATTTCCTCCTCAGGAAAGTACTACCTCTCTAGCAGGGATTATCTGGAGGTGAAAAAGTTTGCGCAAACTAGGGACTAGTTCCAGATCCTTTTTGGTGTGAAACCAATGGCGCTTTTCCACTGCAGGACCTAGCACGGCTTAGTATGGTATGGTTAGGCCTTGGTAGGCCAGGCTCACTTTATGCTGTGTTTCCATTACAGTTTAGTAACAGGAGTAGTAACTAGTAACGCAGTGTAGGCGGGGCGATCGGCTGATCGGCAGGCGGAGCGACGCTGCGTAAAACTGCTGTGACGTCATCTTAGTTGTAGCCCCCTTGCCAGCAATTCTCTCTGACCATTCAGCAGTCGGGAGTGTTTACATCACTAGTTTAGCATATTCAGCCCGGTTGTTGGCCCGGTAAGAACCTCGATTTTGGAGGGCCAGAAAAAAGTTGAAAAAGTAGCCCTGAGCTGGAACTACCCCTAGTGGAAAAGCAAAAATAAGCGGGCGCAGTTTGGCCCGGCCCGCTTAAACCGTGCTACGTGCTGCAGTGGAAAAGTGCCACAAATCTCCCCCCCCCCCCTATCGGCCTAGTTCGAGGGGGAAAATGTACTCCGGTGTGAAAGCGCCTAATGTTATATTAGTGATGAAAGGGTCTAATGGAGGCGTTTCCAGCAGGGAACTTTGGGATTTTAGCCTTTGCAGACCATTTACATACACAACAACGTCTGCACACTACCGGAAAGGTAAAACCCCAAAAGCTCAATAGGGCCCCTTTAATACATGTGGAAATATAAAGTTATCTATTATTACTAGTGCTGTCAAAATTATCGCGTTAACGGCGGTAATTAATTTTTTGAATTAATTGCATTTAAATATTTAACGCATTTAACGCATGTGCAGAATGGCCCGCCCCATACGTGCCACCAGTGGCAGCGCCAGGGTATGGCGGGGGTAGGCTACACCCATACCAAGAAATGGCTTAGCTCCACCATGAAAAATTATGTTAAAGTTAGCAAAATAAAGTCTGCCAACTCGCGGAGTAAATTGCACAGACAGCAGTTAGTAAGATTGATTTCAGTAGCCACGGTTTTGAAAACTTTTGTCACGTAGTGATCGTCTTCTCAATAGAACATATTTGATAATGTCTTCTGGCCAATCAGAATCAAGATAACGGCGTTGTGTTGTTGCAGGAAGTCCCGACGGAGAATACTTTTACTGTAGTACAGGGGTGCACATAACTATAGGTTACTTACGTAACCCCAGGTCTACGAGTAACATGAAGTGAGATGTCTCACTATGGGATGCGCCTCATCGCGGAGCAAACAGAAGCATCAATCTCATTACGCCAATCCTGATTGGCCGGTGATTCTTGACGTCAACGTCAGGGGAAATCACCCCCTATAAGTAGCCTGCGCCACGACGCATGCGTCATTCAAAATAAGCACCTCTTCTCGCTTCACCATAGCAAGGAGGGCCGTCTGGTGAGACATCTCACTTCATGTTACTCTGAGTCCTGGGGTTACGTAAGTAACCTATAGTTCTCATTCATAACACTCCGTTCGATGTCTCACTATGGGATATTGTAGCTCCCGTATTGCCAGACGAGCTTATCTCGAAGATCACCGATCAACCAGAATTTAACAGGTGGAGTCCCGACTCAACAAGGTGCCCAGCACTGCTCGGGCCACGCTTGGAGCGGAGACGTCCAGCCTGTAAAAGCGGACAAAAGTGAGTGGCGAAGACCAGCTTGCCGCCGCACAGATATCCTGGATGGAAACACCCTTGAACAAAGCCCAGGATGTAGCCAGGCCCCGAGTCGAGTGAGCCCGCAGACCCAAAGGTGCTTGCAGATTCTGACTCGTATAGGCCAAAGCAATCGCCTCCACGATCCAGTGGGATAGTCGTTGCTAAGTAACAGGCTTACCCTTGTGAGGTTTAGCCCAGGACACGAAGAGTTGGTCATTAAGACGAAGCTCTTTTGATCTGTCCATATATGTGTGCAAAGCCCGGACTGGACACAACAGATCCTGCTGCTGCTCCCCAGAGGAAACCAGCTGCGGAGGAAATGCCTCAATGTCAATCGGGGTACACAAACCAACCACCTTTGGTGTAAAGGCAGGGTTGGGTTTCAACAACACTCTCGTTTGCCCTGGGGCGAACTGAGTGCATGAGGGATGTACAGACAGTGCATGGATATCACTGACCCGTTTAGCGGATGCCAGGGCCAGTAACAGCACTGTCTTGAGTGACAGATGTTTCATGTCAGCTCCTTCCAGGGGTTCAAATGGGGTCATTTTGAGCCCATTTAAAACCACTGCCAGGTCCCATAAGGGCACCAGCGACCTGGAGACAGGGAGGAGCCTGCGCGCTCCCTTCATAAAACGGCAAACCAAAGGATGTTGGCTAGCCGTCTTACCCTCAAAGCCCACATGGCATGCAGCAATAGCAGCCAGGTACACCTTGATCGTGGAAAAAGCTCTGTGTTTATCGATCAGGTCCTGTAGGAATGATAAAATCACCCCGACAGGACATTGAAAAGAGATGTGCCCTTCTTGAAGGCACCACTCCTCAAACACCCTCCACTTACAGTCGTAAAGAGACCTGGTGGAGGAAGCTCTCGCACTCTGAATAGTGTTTATCACCTTCTGAGGGAGTCCCACTGTATTCAGATTGTACCACTCACGGGTCAGGCCCATAGTGCCCCGTGCTCTGGGCGTGGGTGAAGGATCGCCCTCCCCGCCTGAGACAATCTGTCCCTGCGTGGTGGGGGCTGCCATGGCTGCCCGCACAACAGCTGATATATCCCCGCCAGCCCGTATATTGCGGGCTAGGGTGGAAACATCAGAGTAAGTGTGTGGCGTTGCTCTTTCACTCTGGCCGGAGTTAAGGGGAACAGAACCAGGGGTGGGAACGTGTACAGAGGACCCGGAGGTCAATCGTGTACGAGTGCGTCCCCGCCTAACGGTGCGTTTAAATCGTGCATTAAAGAGATCAGCTGTTGAGCATTTTCTCCCCTTGCGAACAGACTTAACGCGGCTCCGCCGTAACGCACCCACAGCGGACTCCTGATCCTTGGATGAGGAGTCCAGTCTGCATAGAGTGGTGCACCCTTTGACAGTAATTCTGTCCCTAGGTGCATAACACCCGGTACTTGTGTCGTTCTCAGATAGAGGAGACGTCTGCCGCTCCAAGGGATCAGTTTGTGTTCCAGTGTGTGTGACTGGAGACAACGCAATCTCCCCTGGCGGTTCATACACGATATTGTGTTGTCTATCCTCACGGGGACATGAAGTCCTCTGAGAGAAGGCAGGAAGCATTTTTGGGTGGGGAACACCGCTAAAAGCTCCGGGTAATTTACGCGTGCCCGCTGGAAGTCTCTGTTCTAGAGACCTCTCACCGGGCGACCTTCGTAAGTCCCCTGTCAGCCCGTCTGACCTGCGTCCGTGGTGACCACCTTCCGTGAAAGGACTGCACCCGTAGGCGCGTCCCGCACTGGACAAGTCGGGTGTAGTGCCACTACGCATTTCATAATCACCAAAACTCTCCGTAAGCCGTGGCGTTCGGGGTTTAGTTTTATTATGAGGCCCATGTTGAGCGGGTGCTTTACGATGACATTTTCCTCCGTAATCTAACTCCGCTCGGTGGGCTTTATAGATAAAACCCTTCTTTCTAGGAGAGAGAGAACCTTTCTCTCCAGAATGTGGGTTGACTCTCTGGGTTTGTGAAAACAGATCAATTATAACTGTTTTGAGAAGCCCAGGCAGACATCGTGAGTATCTCCTGCTGTATGCTCCTTAGAGCCAGCTGGGATGTCACTCTTATGGCTCCGACCGGCACTGCGCATGTGCGTGACGGAGGTGCCTTTACAGCTCCAGCCGGTACTGCGCATGTGTGTGCCGGTGGTGCCCTAACGGCTCCAGTCGGCACTGCGCCTGCGCGTGCCGGTGGTGCCCTTAAAGCCCCGGCCGGCACTGCGCATGTGTGTGGCGGTGGCTTCACGGACCCGTCAATAATCCGTCCTTTGAGAGATGCCGTAGCTGCTCTCCAAAGGGGAAGGATTGACGGGCCGTTCTTTACAGCTCTAGCCGGCACTGCGTACGCACGTAGCGGTAGTGCCCTTAAAGCCCCAACCGGCACTGCGCATGCGCGTGGCGGTGGTGCCTTCACAGACCCGTTTATTATCCGCCTTTTGAGAGAGGCCGTAGCTGCTCTCAGAAGGGGATTTATGGTTAACGGACTGTTTATTGTCTTTCTTTTAATTTTTTTGAGCTGCGCCCTTGGCCGGAGCCTGGATGCGTCAGCGGAAAATGGTTTATTCAGACAGAAAGATGTGACATGTGTTTTATGCGGACTTGAGGATGACGTTGAGGCATCTCTCGAGGCGGCGGGAACACATTCACGGAGGGGAGAAGGAGGGGCTGTCACGCCGCTCGCTTCTTCTTCCTCAACTGCTGGCCGAAATTCTGGGTTGGCTGAGCCTGAGCTGCAGCCGGAACCGGAGATTTTCTCGGCCAACTTGCCCTCGTCTCCAGCCTGGGCTGGGGACTCGGGGTGGGCTGCGACCTCTGCGTCTTCGGTGTTTTAAACCGAGCAGAGTTCGAGGCAGCTTGGGTGTCGTGAGTCTCTCCTGCTGCATGCTCCTTGGAGCCAGCTGAGATGTCACGCTTACAGCTCCAGCCGGCACTGCGTGTGGCGGTGGTGCCTTCACAGACCCGTCAATAATCCGCCTTTTGAGAGATGCCGTTGCTGCTCTCAAAAGGGGAGAAAATTGGTTTTATTGATTTTCTATTCATTTTTTTGAGCTGCGCCCTCGGCCCTCGGCCTGGATGCGTCAGCGGCAAATGTTTAATGACAGAGGAATCAACCAACGTGTGACATGTGTTTGTGCGGACTTGAGGATGGCGTTTAGGCATCTCTCGAGGCGGCTGGAACACATTCACGGAGGGGAGAAGGAGGGGCTGTCACGCCGCTCGCTTCTTCTTCCTCGACTGCTGGCCGAAATTCTGGGTTGGCTGAGCCTGAGCTGCAGCCGGAACCGGAGATTTTCTCGGCCAACTTGTCTAGTCTGGCCGCAGCGCGCTGACACACGGCTTGTAGGTCCATACTGAGACAGGGCGAAGCTGGTGTGCTATCGCCGAGAGAGCAGCCATCGCTCCCGGCTTTGCAGCCTGAGCTGGTGACACGAAGACGTCGTCTTCTTGCTCATCCGAGTCAGACAGGAGGAACTCAGAGGTGTACTCTTCGTCCTCCATGTAGTCTAACTCCAGGACATCTTCCGCGGGTGAAACCATGGTGAGGTCCAGTCGGGAGCCCCAGCTTGGTATAGCGTGGGGCCCGCGTTTCTTGCCGCCACCGGATCTCGGCCTGATATGGCGCGGGATTCCGGTTCTGCGGGTGCCGCTGTCGGTGAGCCCCAGACCGCAGTGAGGGGCTCCATCTCTGCGGCAGACGTCCCCGTGTCTTGATTGCCGGTCGGCGGATCAGTGGACATGAGGGGGTCCCGTCCCGACAGGTTAACTTGTTGCGCTAACCTTCGGTGGAGGCTCTTCACGGTGAGGCGGGCACAATGTCCGCACGAGCCGGGGTTGTCGATGGCCTCCTGGGCGTGTTCCAGCCCGAGGCAGGACGAACAGATCTGGTGTGAGTCTGTGCCTGACACTTTCAACCCGCAACCGCAGCGCCGAGCCTCCGAGTTCCTGACTCCTCTGGTGTGAGGGGGAGAGGCATCCATCTCGTTCGCCGTGAGGCGTGGAGAGGGTCCGCTCATGACAGGTACGTTCGAGAAAAAAATGTTTACCGATCTGTCTTTAATCCGGGGGAAAAAAGGACAGCGTGGGTCTTTTTCTCTCAAGGATATTACCTGGTATGGTAATATTCCTGTAATCCTTTTCTCCTCCGTGGAAGAGAGAAGAAAAAAAGTGTCCTCGCTACCGTGGTGTCGGTAGTGAGGGAAAAAACACAAGTTAGCAACTGGTGTGTTGCTAACTTGAAGTCAAAACCTTACCTTACTCCAGAGGAAGAACGGCGAGGTTGACTATAATACTCTTCTGTGAGAGAATCGGGTAGCCGGCTAACGCCCGTCGACCGAATTTAGCTTTGGGTTCAGTCTGTGGACTGTTAAGCTAGCCCGGCTACCGTTCGAGATGTGCTCTGAAGCGAGAAGAGGTGTTTGAATGACGCATGCGTCGTGGCGCAGGCTAATTATAGGGGGTGATTTCCCCTGACGTTGACGTCAAGAATCACCGGCCAATCAGGATTGGCGTAATGAGATTGATGCTTCTGTTTGCTCCGCGATGAGGCGCATCCCATAGTGAGACATCGAACGGAGTGTTATGAATGAGAACTGGTACGCAGGTTATGTGAAGGCGGTTAGATCACCGGACGACAGAGTCGGTCTCCGTGTGCACAGACAGGGCTGCTGTTAACGTCGGTCTGTACAACGGAATTGTGCCAAAACTACGCCAACCGGCTGCGGAGGGAGACTCCCCCCCTTCACTGGAGAACTGCCTAAAACAGCTGATCACAACGTTCACACTCTGTGGTCACGAAGTACTCCACTAGCCCCCCCCCCCCCCCTCTGTCGACTTTCCTGAAGTACTCCCCCGTTGATAGAAATCAAGACGTAATGAATTAAGACCCCATGGTTTGATGATTGATAGGTGTGTGGGTTGTCTTTCATTTTGATACGCAGAAAAATGTTATAATAAACATATATGTTAATATATATGTTAATATATCCGCCTTCTTTCATTTATCTTTCCATTCCCACAACAATATACATAAATAAATGGCATATTTTGGATGGTGATTAATCATGATTAATTCATTTTTAAGCTGTGATTAATCTCATTAAAAATTGTAATCGTTTGACAGCCCTAATTATTACCTTTCACTGTTTGGTCTGCTCACCACAGCACTGAACATGGCTGAATGTTTTCCAAAAAGTGTAACCAAGGCCACTTAAAATAAACACATTAAAGGAGAATCCTGTCACTCATCTCATAAAATCCACTTTTAACTGTCAAACCACTGACACCCACAGAAAACCAACAGGGACAATCAATTCCATTTTTAACTGGCAACAGAAATTTCATTTGGCTTTTTACTTTTGTTGAAGCTTTCATGCCTTGCGGGTATCTGATGATTGCTTCAGTCAACATGGAACAAGACGTTATCAGGAAACGTGAACTTCACATGATCAAGAATGTGCTGTGGTTTCCATGGCGACCAAGAGATCCTATGTAGCGAAGCTGAATTGTCAGTCTCAATTACAAAACGGCTGATTAGCATCAAGGTACTTGTGCGGGAGGAAGTACTAGAGGCTTTCAGATCCGCAGGCAGCTGTGCGACTGAGGGGCAATCAAAGCGTGTGATTGCCGTCATTTCACAAGAACTCTGTTTGTTTTGCAAATTAGCTCAAACTTACTAAGGTCAGATACTGTCAGATTGTCAAGCAAGAAGTAAAACTTTGTGGCACTTTTATATCTTTACATGTAATGTAGTCAAAAAAGATTCATAGGCTTGTTGGACATGTTCTTTTTCTTTCTTAATCTTCATGTTAGTTCATAACACAGTTTCATCTTAAGGCATCATTCAAATGTACACACACAGCACTTCATTTCAAAATGATATTGCTGCAAATTGTGGAATAGAGAACCTCATGGGAGTTAAGAGAAATGAGAAAGATATAACAGGAGAATCATGCTCCGTAGTTATTGGTTGTTTTTTGCAGAGACCATGCAAACAGAGCGAAGGATCCTCTATTTATCTCTGTCGCCTTGCGTAGGTCAGGCAGAGGACACAAACAGGCTAATAACAAAATTAGCCTTGATCAAATTACTTCTGCCTTGGTGGTTAACGATACTGCAAAGTTTGGAGCCCCCCCAAAGCCAAGAATGCACATTTATCGGATGACCGTGGTGCAGTTGAAGTTAAATTAACTTTGAAATCACAGACCACTAATGCTTATGGGTCTGTTCTCCTTAAGGCTTCCTCAACAGGAACTCCTCACAACACAGTTATCGCCGCACCTTAGCAGGAGCGAATGACTTTGACATGTGCACTGTCAGCATACTTCCACTGACTTTTCTACTTACCTAAAAAAAAATAGACGGGTAGACATTAAGAGCACTGTGGGAAACAATGTTCTATTCTGTAGGTGTTTTGGTCAAGAAGGATTCCAGTACAACACCCCTGCTACCTGGGATTGGATCAAGTGATGGTTTCTGTGGGTGCCCAGGGGCTATGAGCTAGCGCCCAGTCAGACTTCAGCGCCACAGAGCCCTCAGTCTCCCAGTGGGAGCTCATGCTCAGTGTCAGGTGTCAGGTGGAGTTACCCTGGGCCCGCAAAGAGGACTCCATTGTTTGTGAAAGCCCCGGTCATTGTCACACCACATTTATTGCCGCAAGGAGAGATGGGACAGGAAGGTTTCTAAAGTGATCTGATTCCCAGTTAGAAGAGGTAACCGTGAGGGCAAATGCGGTTTAGGCTGCATGCATGTGGGAAATGCTTCATGGGTTGTACAGCTACAAAAGTGAAATGGCAATGTATGGAGATCTCTCTGAAAAAGGAAGTCATCAAAATTGAAGGCAAGCAGACAGTTTGCAGTGCATGGTCATAGTTCTTCAATTTCTTTACCTCCTTTGAGAGCTTTTTTATGTATGGTTATAGGGTGGAAAAAGCTCTGTAAATATGGAACAGATGGCCTAAGAGGCAAAGCTAACTTCTCCTGGAAGCTAGAGTGAGTATGAGAGCTGTCACTCTCGGTTTTAGCACTTGTCTTATCAACGCACAGCCCCTCAGATGACGTGCGGTTATTGTCAAGTTGCTGCAGTCACTCCTGCACCGAGTGGTGAAAGTGACCTGAATATATGAGTGCTTGACTCTCAGTTGACCCCGTCATAGACTGTCTCTAGAACAGCACTGCACATCTATGATTGATCCAAACAGTATCACAGTTAGAAAAAAAGAGCCTAGGTTTTTTTTTGGCTAACCGTGAGTCCTTGTGATTTGATAGAAATTAAAATGAGGGGCAGCAGTTGAGAGAACTCAAAAATTGAATGGCGATAAAACTGAGTGTTTTATTCAAAGGTTTGTGAATTTACAAGGTCACCTTGCTTTTTGAGAGAAACAGCAACAGGAATTCATGTGGCGGCTGCGCTTATCAAATTCACAACACAGTCAATTGAGTAAAAGAGATCCACACCGGTACTGCACCTGAAGGCCTTTTTTGCAGCTCCACATGCCACAATACCGTCTGCTTAGCAATCCTTTCTCTACTGTGGTTTCACCCTGGTCTTTACATCTCAACCCACTTTGGTTTTACCTTCCCAAATCAGAGCAGAGTTGCACTGTCCTTCCCAATCTTCCATCATAGGCTGGACATTACATTACACCATTTAGTGTAATTTCTCTCAAAAGTCAATTTGATCTCTCCTAAGCCATCATTGTCTTCGTATTATATGTCTTCCCGTTTGCAGTTACCTTGGTGTTATACAGTCACAGAAATATTGTGAGGCAATGTAGTAATGACTTACTCTTGCGATTTTGGGAATCGGTGTATTAAAATTCTTTAATTTCTTTAACTTCACTTTGGCTTGATTTTTTAATTGGTATGGACCCTAGTTAGATCAAATTGCTACTGTTCCGCCTATATATTGAATAACTGTCAACAGTTTAATTGCTCATAAGCAAATTGTTCTGTATTTATAATATCAATCAAAATATCAATAGCCCCGATCCTTACCAGAAATTGTAAAGATATTAAAAAACATTTTGAAGTACATTTTAACTAGATGAACATATTGTAAATCTGAAATCTGAAATGTAATTGCAAAAAATGTCTTAGTTTTCAAAAAGACCATACAATAGCTGCCCACTGCTCCTAGTCCTAGACCCCTGGTACTAGGATGGGTTAAAAGCAGAGCACAAATGTCACTGTGTGTGCTGTGCAAGTGTGACCATTAAAGAGGGTTTCATCCTATTCTAACTATGCTAAGCTAATTATACCAGGTAAAGTGAAAAACTGCCTTTGAACTCTGCATAGAAAATCACAGCAACAAACTTGATGGTTTTGCCCTTGCCCAATCCCCGAGGTTTGATCTTTCACAGTTGCTTGCCTTATGGTGTTTACAGCAGGGAAGTGATGATGTATGAGTTTGCTAGTCGAGACTTGCAGGGTAATTAACAAATGATATTTTGGCAAACAAAGCATGGCCTTGATGGGGATGCATTACTTTCATGGAGCCCCACAGATAGGCCCCTCACAAGGAAGCCGCTTAATAGAGTTAGATGAATGGACTGTGATGGACCAAGCAGGTGGACCCACCATTACCCCACCCAGACACCTGCTGACTCAACCTAACACACTCATATGGACATGCACACAGACTAATGCACATGCACCTAATCCTCAAAGGAGAGTGTGTACAGCTGCAAGGTGAAACATGGCGGAGAAGAGACCAATTATCTTCCAGACAGATGACTGTGGATGTGGGAGGCCTGATCATTTTTCCTGCCTTGGTTTGAACCCCTGCTGCTGTCTGCTGCTGACAACTGCAGCCCTCTGTTTATGGTGCTGTCTGCTTTAGAGAAACACTTACCAGCACACTGTCTGAATGTTGGGATTAAGATATATGTGCTCTTGTGAAATGTAAGACGATAGTTATAGAGAGACTAACAGTGATGATATAAACCCTCTGTTTCAATACTGCTGTGTGCTCTCTCTTGACAATTACTGTACATTTCTGTATATCCGCAAGGTCAGCACAATTTCACTTGGCACCATCGACAGCGAGGGCAACAACTCAACAACTGCAACCTTGAACAGAATATGTGTAAATAACATGTTGTGCTATATAAGGAGATTTCCACTGTTAATCCTAAAGAGATAATGATGCACCAAAGACATGCCTGGGATAGTTTTCAATGCTGAACAAAATGGAAACATTTAATTTGATCCTGATTTCTCAATATTTTCTGATGGCTTTGTATTTAGGAACTGGATATGTTTATAATCTGAATGACCTCAGTGCACGTATGGCAATTGTAACTCAAAATCAACTACATTCTCCCTGAATGGAGTCTAAACAATGACTTGCTGGTTATCAAGATGTGTAACAAACATTTTAGACAGTTTTTGAGTTGTATATTTAATAAGTTATTGTCCCAAATATCACATACAAATTGGCAAGGGCATTCAACTAAAGAATGCAATATTGTTAATATAATCTGTGTTGATGTTTTTGAGTTTAAAAAAAAAACTGGTGCACAGTATTAAACAACAAATACAAGCATTAGATGGAGCTGAATATTATTTTTACATATAAAGAAACATCTTTGGGCATGGATAACACTGAAGAAAATGTCTAACAGAGGAGGTTTAACTAATAGTCAAATAACCATACAAACATGCACAATATGGGGTGCAAACAATGCCGAGAAAAGCAAGTGCTGCAAGCAACACTTCAAGATCTCTGTAACACCAGCAGCTTCAAAGTAATGTATCCACCATGACTCCATGCCCTATGGCGGAGAGATCAAACAGGAAAGGAAAAATATATATATTTGTCACTAAAAGGTAAAAAAAGGAAAGTGACTTGTCAATGATGAGATTGAACATGTTAATATTGTGTCATTTACTTTGCCAACAAAATATGTCTATTAAGCTATGAAGGCTGTTTATACACTGCATGGCTAATTAGTGAATAACAGACTTGAAAGGCTAGTCTTTCTCCATTTTCTTTATTTGGCTGAACTGTGACAACAACACCTATTATTGTCAATCGATATAGTTGACTGTTACAAATACTGAATGGATGTGATGTGGAAAAAGGCTGTTAACATGATATCATCTAGCGCTCTTGAACACAATCTAAAACAAATCTATTGATCAAATGACATCTACTAGGCTAGGGCATTGCAATTATGGTCATATGTATTTAGTAGGGCTGTCAAACGATTACAATTTGTAATCAGATTAATCACAGCTTAAAAATTAATTAATCATGATTAATCACCATTCGAACTATGTCCAAAATATGCCATTTATTTATGTATATTGTTGTGGGAATGGAAAGATAAATGAAAGAAGGTGGATATATCCATTTAACATACAGTATCTATGTTTATTATAACATTTTTCTGCGTGTCAAAATGAAAGACGACCCACACACCTATCAATCATCAAACCGTGGGGTCTTAATTCATTACGTGCTGATTTCTATCAACGGGGGAGTACTTCAGGAAAGTCGACAGAGGGGGGGGGGGGCTAGTGGAGTACTTCGTGACCACAGAGTGTGAACGTTGTGATCAGCTGTTTTAGCGCAGTTCTCCAGTGAAGGGGGGGAGTCTCCCTCCGCAGCCGTTTCGCGTAGTTTTGGCACAGTTCCGTTGTACAGACCGACGTTAACAGCAGCCCTGTATGTGCACACGGAGACCGACTCTGTCGTCCGGTGATCTAACCGCCTTCTGGAAAAGCTTCACAAGTACGTCGGTACGCAAATGCGCTTTGTGACACAAGTGACGGTACGCATTTCAGATTACGCACATAACCTGCGTATCAGTTATGTGCACCCCTGCACCAGAGCCATATTATTACTATTATATGGCTCTGCCCTGTACTACAGCAAAAGTATTCTCCGTCGGGACTTCCTGCAACAACACCACGCCGTTATCAAATATGTTCTATTGAGAAGACGATCACTACATGACAAAAGTTTTCAAAACCGTGGCTACTGAAATCAATCTTACTAACTGCTGTCTGTGCAATTTACTCCGCGCGAGTAGGCAGATTTTATTTTGCTTACTTTAACATCATTTTTCATGGTGGGGCTAAGCCATTTCTTGGTATGGGTGTAGCCTACCCCAGCCATACCCTGGCGCTGCCACTGGTGGCACGTATGGGGCGGGCCATATTGCACATGCGTTAAATGCGTTAAATATTTTAATGCAATTAATTCAAAAAATTAATTACCGCCGTTAACGCGATAATTTTGACAGCACTAGTATTTAGACATTAAAAGTAGAACGTTTACCATAATAACAAAGTAATGGTCGTCTGTAGTCTTCTGTGTGAATGGGAATCACAGACATTTCATATTGCTATTGAACATATATTGATCAAATGACGTATATATATGTATAATATTGCATACACATTCAGCATCTGTGAAATGTATGATTTCTTTATTTAGAAAAAAAAACGATACATTAGCTCTGAGTTTTCATTGGGTAACGAGTAGTGTGGTAAAAATAAGAATGGGAATATATTTGTTATCCTAAACAGGAAGCAGCCATTTGACATTAGGCTGCATCCCAACACTTATACAGCCTAGCCACACATATATATATTTTTTTGTTCATGCGTACTGCAAAAAATATGTCCGGTGCTGTTCCCAAAAGGGACTCCATTTATTAGTTTCAGAGTAATGTTGACGTTTGATTTTGAAGTTTCAAAATGGACCTGGGAAATAATAGTATGATAAAGAGGATTGCAAAAATACTACTTAATATACACCCTCATTTGCCCAAAGGATGTGTTTGTTTCTCATTTGTGTTGAGTTTGATTTCACTTACTTGGCATCAATTATAACTGTCTGCTTAGTTTATTGTTTTCATGCATATATTTTCTATATTCATTGTGAATAAATAACAGTAAAGGCTTGAAAATCAGAACCATTGTCAGAGTTTAGCACAGGTTTTGGGTAGAAGAAGAGTTATTTTGTGATGACGAAAAACACGCTGACTTATTAAACATATGTAAACAACATTAATCTGCTATACATCACGCAGAGACAATACGAGAGTACAACACAATGTGACATGGGGAGTTAATCTACACAATATCAAGACAAGTTGCTTAGTCAATGAGAGATTTCAGAATAATTAACATAAGAATTTCCCCCGAGGACGATTCTAATCAGAGTATACTATCGTTTTCTGTTCCTGCTTAATGAATCATACGAATTATAGTCACATTATAAATGGCAAGACTTTGCAGGGCTATTAGTTTGTTTCTTTAGGGGTCTAATAGAAGACATGCTTCATTTAGGGCACTGTCGTATCCCGCAGCAACAGGGAATGAATTGCATTATTCTCAACAGCTGCCATTTTCAAATGATCTTATCAGAAGAGCACTAACATAATGTGGCAGAGGAAGTTATTATTCCAGACCAGCCGCACACTCTCGCTCCATAATAGCATTCATCTTTCTGAGCAGGTCTTTTACTTCTAGCTCTCCGTCCTCCACACACACATTTCACACACATTCTTTCTTAATTACAAAAGATGGATTCCGTCAGTACTTTCCTTGTCAAGATTTATATTCAGTGGGAGTTTGCATTTAACTTTCATTTTAATGCTAATGCCTTGTGCTTTATTAACTCCCCGATGTGTAAACCTTGTTTGCGAGAATGTGCTACCCACAGAATGCAATAACACCTAATTCAATACGTTGATTACGTTTCAGGGCGTCTAAAGAGGTGCCCGTGGACATTTTCACTGGGTGGGACACATAATCATTCATCCTATTAATGGCTCCAGGTTTTCCTCATTGCAGAGTTTTCCATGTTGTTTTTTTAACCCAAATCTGAGTCGAGTGCTTGACTTCTCGTAGTCTGGCTGAGAACGGACAAAAGCACTTCTCAAGTACACCATCTTACAGGCATAATCATGCAGCACTTATCGCCTAGCTTTACACTTGTCTGTCATCACAAATCAGCAGATGGTTTCAAACTTACATCTATAGGGTATTGCAATTATGGTAAACGTTATTTAGAGATTCAAAGACTAAAGAACTTTTTACCATAATAACAAAATAATAACTTATTGTTTTCTGTGATATGCTACTTGATTGGGGATCGCAGACATTTCATATTGCTATTGAAAAGACATGCCTTGTACGCAGTGATTAATAACATGACTATATTCAGCCTCAGTGCCTAAACTTGGGTGCATTTTGGCTTTGAAGAGAGTTTCAATGGTCAAAAGGTCGCCCAGTTTTATACATAATCCCTCAATTGCAATTAAAACACCACAACTATGGAAAATAAATGTTCAGATTATAACAGCATTTGTTATTTTCTTAATCTGAACCTTAATCAATCTATCATGGCACTGAATTGAATGCATGCATTTTTAAATCACATGATCTGAGATAGATGAGAGCTCACAATGTACATTAATAGTTGTATCAAAAGAACAAAAACATTGAGAGAAGGCACTCAGTTAATTCCGCACACAAAAGGAACAGCTCTTGCAAATGTTGATTGATATATGCTACATAATAAAAAAGACTAATAAATATTGTTGGGATAGGTAAAGTGATGACATGTATTACCCACAATAATGAAGAAAATGAATGAACCAGCATTAACAGTGCTGTATTACAAACAGACATTTTGCACATATTTTGACTTGTCTGGGATGAAACACATGACATTAATGGCGGCTCTATTCTATTCAAGTGTGACAGTAAGCCATGACAGTGTGACAGTCAGCAAGCATGCAAAAGAGCGGTGTCCTAAAACTAAATGGATTTCAGTCACCATTAATTAGAGTACTTACACACATGCTTGCTCACTCACTGTGACGTCAACATTTCTCAGGAAAATACTAAATGTAAAACTTGTCCCTTTAGTCTTTGTGGTACTGCTATGATGAGTGTCTAATGTCAGGCTAATGGAGATTAATGTGATGTTTGATTTGGTTGGACAGGACTACGAGTACACACAAAAAATAGGCATCTTTTGGGCATTTTAAGCTCAAAGCGAACATAATGGCTGGCTCTGGATTTTAGTATGTTGTTCAAATTTGAAAAAAGATTAGTTCAGGTCAGAGCTAATTTTTTGGGGGAAAATCCACGATCATAACCGGAGGATTATTTGCTCAGATATTGATTCTTTGTGAATATAAATCAAGTATGACATTGTGGGGCGGAGAACTAGTTAGCCGAGTGACATTATGATTTGTCCTACAGTACTTAGTCAAAATAACTATTAGTAGATGATAAATAAAAGAAAAAAACAACTAAAAAGTATTCAAATGTAAAGTTGTTGATTGTAGTCTTTGCTGAGAACTTGAAAAATACAGCAATAAAAAAAAGATTTTAGCAAATAAATATATATTTTTTGTTTGGTATCGGGCTGTGTAATTCAATTGGTGATTTATACTGGTATTGGTATATCGACTAGTACATTTTTCTAATTGTGAAAGCTCTGGCTTTGATAGCCCAACATAGTTAAATAACAGGCCAGAGAGGAGTTGCTAAAAAAAATTGGTGTGGTAAAACGTTTTCCCTATAAATAACAATATGAAACTTAATAATTATTTATTAGCGGCAGGTGCAAATAATCTCCACTGAATGAATGTGCGAAGCTTCAATGGGAAACCCTTTCCTCGGGTTCTTTTAACTTGAGTGAAAGACTCCTATAGTTATTCATAAAAGTGTGCAAAACCTTTTTAAAAGGCAGAGTTAATGCATTATTCAAAAGGGATTCAGGAGCAGCTTATTATAGACTGCTATCAAAGTATTACTCTGTTGTACTTCTGTGAGGTTCTCTCCCCCTTGATGACACCCAGAGAAACGATGCAGCACAGGGAGAAGGGAAGGGAAAAACTTTTTAGCAGAGAGCTGGGACTCCCGAAACATCCATCTCCTCATGCCAATTAAACTAGCGATCATTTGAGCCAAAAGTGGATTGCCCTCCACCTCCTCGACGTACATTACATCGTCTCAATGAGGAGGCATCTTCCTGCCCTCAGAGGCCGCCTATAGCAAACTTTACTCCTCTATTTGGTTTGTTGATCAAAGCAACCACTTGCAACATGAATGTGCGGATATGGCGCTCTGATTACTTCAATAATACATGAGAAATCTAATGAACACATTCAGAAAGAGGCACGTCTGCGCGACGCTGAGCGTTGATTAAAGTTTTCCTGTTTGGCATTTGAATAATGAACAAACACTGAAGAAACGGCAGCTATTAACCTTTCAGCGAGTCCCTCTTATTCTAAGCAGTGGCGTATCAGGACGTTCCAATTCCTGATTTCCATTTTCCACTACATTACCCTTCTCGAAAAGATTCCTTCAGTGTCCCCATCAACAGAAAGGTGTGACAGAGGACTTTTAGTTATGAGCCATGCAACAAGCTGATGTACGATCGATGTAGTCGCCCTTTTCTTACCTTTCAGGCACCTGATTTTTAAGTCTCAAACTGCAAGATGCGACATTTCACTGCAACACATCATACTGGAATCAGGTTGAGTCAACATGTTCACATTCAGTGTAACCAGAACTAAATATATTGCATGACTCATTCGTGTCAAACAAACGAGCTCAATTAATTTCCTTTTACATGTTTATAATCAGCACTGTAAAATGGCTGACATGCACATGCTTGTACAACACACTCTCACTCCCTAAGCGTCCAATAGCGACGTTTGGTCAGTGTCCGTGGCGTCCAATTGTGACGCTCCTAGGCTCCTTCAGCGTCATAAAGAGACGCAAATAGCTTTCAACTGATTGCAATGTATTCCCATCTGCGTCGGGATTTGACGCTCATGGAAGCACGGCATTCGTTTATGTCGGCTGCCCTTAAAGGTAATGTGAGCGTCCATTCCCAGGAGTAAAGGATGGCAGAAGACACTACACTACCCAGAATCCCCAGCTATCGTTTGGACTACACCATGTGCTCTTGACAAACCCCGTGATAGTCCTCAAGCTCTGTGATTGGAGAGTGTGCTCCGAGGGTTAAGCCGATTCTCGAACAGCACTTGAAATGGGATGGAACCACGGCAGACTGTCCAAACTGGATTTGAACGGGTCCACCGCGTCCCCCCTCCCCCACCCCGTCCCCAGAACTACACATGCTGGCTATTCTGTTTCGCAACATGTTCTCTATGGCACGTCTCTACTGGGAGTTGTAGTTTTAAAAGACGTTTTCGTATTTCCCATAATAAGAAGTTGCCAGTATTAAACTGTGTACATCCCTGGAGGTTTAGGGGACAGGAAACACTCACATTTAAAACATATAATTAATAAATGGGTGAAAATTGCTTGTGCCCATTATGGGCAGTATTAATATATATACCCACATGCCAGCTAAGGTCAGAAGAGCTGTATTTAACAGCTGGTCTTATGTGTGTGACCCCTGTGATAACATTACATTACATTAATTGATAAGCCTGAAACATGCACTTGTCAAGGTTCAGAGGCACATTTTGCAAATATGGCAGTAGCCATCGATCAGCTTAAGATAAGATATACTTTATTGATCCCAAGTTGGAACATTTGCGTTACATCAGCATGTGTAGCAGTTAAATATGCAGTTGTGTTTATTTGAAAATCATTTAGTATAATCACATAAATTCTGTGTTTTATATTCAACAATTCTGTGTTCTTTATTTATTGATTGTTCAATACCTGACAAGGCCGGAGATGAAATATCTACATACATCTATAAGAGTATAATACATTATGTATAATATCAGTTAAAATAAGTGCTTCAACATAGTTAACATTGCTGGAGGTATGCACACATATTGATAGATGTCTTGTAATGCACTATTGAGGAACCTGCAACCCAAGTTTTTCATTCAGTGCAGAACTACACCACAGTTGTGTAGGCCTATATGATATGTCAATAAACCTTAGAAAATCTTGAAATCTTGAAAGGGATGTGCAAAATAGTCTGCAAGGAGACGCATTGGGTGAAAATAAATGTAAGATGTTGTTTAATGGCTGATATATTTATGATCCACGTCACGTTTTCAGTTCCTCATGTTTGTCTTCTCATCAGGGCTCTATAAATACAGAACTACGGCAGATATGTAATATGTAATGCAGCCGAACCGTGTATTACAATGCCGTTATGTGATGACTTTCAAAGAGAAAAGCAAGCACACTCGGAATAAGGTATTATTATTATTTCGATCTGTTTCCGGTATTTGTTAATGACGGTGTGCTCTGAGATGTGAGACTGGAATTGCACAGGGGGGAAATAACGTAGGCTATCTTTAGATGCGGATTTTGTTAAACTAATATGTTTACGCTGTGGACCAACACTATACATTGACGGGGAAGGGGGTAGCAATAAAGATAACACCATTAAACAGTTACACAACATAACAGAAATAATATCGATAGCAGCGTCCCTAGCAACCACCTTGGTAACAATGAAAACGTCGCGATTTCCTGAAGTAATCTTCGTAATAACTAGCAAACTAAAGATCATGTACATCCACTGCACACATAATCTGAAATAACAACTCATATTTCTCGCATCAAATTACATCAAAACGCATTTTAATGGCCAAACTAACTTTAAAATAGGCATTTTACACCTAGAATAAAACGAAGTTCGGCTATGTTTTCTTTTTCTGCAGGGAGACATTTGAAGATCACGTGACATAGACGCCAGCCATCGGAATGAATGGTGAAAAAAACGGGGTTTGTCAAACAGAGCACATGGTGTAGGCCAAACGATAGCTGGGGATTCTGGGTAGTGTAGTGTCTTCTGCCATCCTTTACTCAGAAAACATATTTGTTTCTCCGAATCGAAAGGGAAAAATACAAAAGCATGTAAACAATTTAAACCAATCAATGTTGTGTAATTAACAAGGATAATCTGGTGTTTTTTAGTCGATGAGTAGTGCAGATATCACTGTAAAATCAATCGACAGTAAGAGGAGTACTTACTTCCGGGTGTAAAATTCTCCGTTATCCAATGGGAATGGATGCTCACATTGCCTTTAAGGGCAGCCGGCATAAACGAATGCCGTGCTTCCATGAGCGTCAAATCCCGCCGCAGATGGGAATACATTGCAATCAGTTGAAAGCTATTTGCGTCCCTTTATGACGCTGAAGGAGCCTAGGAGCGTCACAATTGGACGCCACGGACACTGACCAAACGTCGCTATTGGACGCTTAGGGAGTGAGAGTGTGTTGATTAATAGTGTGCATTAGCCAACACACTCTCACTCCCTAAGCGTCCAATAGCGACGTTTGGTCAGTGTCCGTGGCGTCCAATTGTGACGCTCCTAGGCTCCTTCAGCGTCATAAAGGGACGCAAATAGCTTTCAACTGATTGCAATGTATTCCCATCTGCGGCGGGATTTGACGCTCATGGAAGCACGGCATTCGTTTATGCCGGCTGCCCTTAAAGGCAATGTGAGCATCCATTCCCATTGGATGACGGAGAATTTTACACCCGGAAGTAAGTACTCCTCTTACTGTCGATTGATTTTACAGTGATATCTGCACTACTCATCGACTAAAAAACACCAGATTATCCTTGTTAATTACACAACATTGATTGGTTTAAATTGTGTACAATGCTTTTGTATTTTTCCCCTTCGATTCGGAGAAACAAATATGTTTTCTGAGTAAAGGATGGCAGAAGACACTACACTACCAGAATCCCCAGCTATCGTTTGGCCTACACCATGTGCTCTGTTTGACAAACCCCGTTTTTTTCACCATTCATTCCGATGGCTGGCGTCTATGTCACGTGATCTTCAAATGTCTCCCTGCAGAAAAAGAAAACATGGCCGAACTTCGTTTTATTCTAGGTGTAAAATGCCTATTTTAAAGTTAGTTTGGCCATTAAAATGCGTTTTGATGTCATTTGATGCGAGAAATATGAGTTGTTATTTCAGATTATGTGTGCAGTGGATGTACATGATCTTTAGTTTGCTAGTTATTACGAAGATTACTTCAGGAAATCGCGACGTTTTCATTGTTACCAAGGTGGTTGCTAGGGACGCTGCTATCGATATTATTTCTGTTATGTTGTGTAACTGTTTAATGGTGTTATCTTTATTGCTACCCCCTTCCCCGTCAATGTATAGTGTTGGTCCACAGCGTAAACATATTAGTTTAACAAAATCCGCATCTAAAGATAGCCTACGTTATTTCCCCCTGTGCAATTCCAGTCTCACATCTCAGAGCACACCGTCATTAACAAATACCGGAAACAGACCGAAATAATAATAATACCTTATTCCGAGTGTGCTTGCTTTTCTCTTTGAAAGTCATCACATAACGGCATTGTAATACACGGTTCGGCTGCATTACATATTACATATCTGCCGTAGTTCTGTATTTATAGAGCCCTGATGAGAAGACAACATGAGGAACTGAAAACGTGACGTGGATCATAAATATATCAGCCATTAAACAACATCTTACATTTCTTTTCACACAATGCGTCTCCTTGCAGTATCAACACTAATTCGGCTCACTTTTATATTTGATCCCAATTGGTAGATAGGCTGTATTTACACCATAAAGGTGCACAGATTATATAAAGAGACACCTGGTGGTTAAAGCATGTTATTGAATTTCAATATTTTTATTATTAGATATTAATACGATCCCTATAAAGTATATTCATTACTCGTTATTCTCTACTAATTGTTAATTAAAGACCGTATGTAATGACTATTTTGCACATCCCTTTCAAGATTTCAAGATTTTCTAAGGTTTATTGACATATCATATAGGCCTACACAACTGTGGTGTAGTTCTGCACTGAATGAAAAACTTGGGTTGCAGGTTCCTCAATAGTGCATTACAAGACATCTATCAATATTTGTGCATACCTCCAGCAATGTTAACTATGTTGAAGCACTTATTTTAACTGATATTATACATAATGTATTATACTCTTATAGATGTATGTAGATATTTCATCTCCGGCCTTGTCAGGTATTGAACAATCAATAAATAAAGAACACAGAATTGTTGAATATAAAACACAGAATTTATGTGATTATACTAAATGATTTTCAAATAAACACAACTGCATATTTAACTGCTACACATGCTGATGTAACGCAAATGTTCCAACTTGGGATCAATAAAGTATATCTTATCTTAAGCTGATCGATGGCTACTGCCATATTTGCAAAATGTGCCTCTGAACCTTGACAAGTGCATGTTTCAGGCTTATCAATTAATGTAATGTAATGTTATCACAGGGGTCACACACATAAGACCAGCTGTTAAATACAGCTCTTCTGACCTTAGCTGGCATGTGGGTATATATATTAATACTGCCCATAATGGGCACAAGCAATTTTCACCCATTTATTAATTATATGTTTTAAATGTGAGTGTTTCCTGTCCCCTAAACCTCCAGGGATGTACACAGTTTAATACTGGCAACTTCTTATTATGGGAAATACGAAAACGTCTTTTAAAACTACAACTCCCAGTAGAGACGTGCCATAGAGAACATGTTGCGAAACAGAATAGCCAGCATGTGTAGTTCTGGGGACGGGGTGGGGGAGGGGGACGCGGTGGACCCGTTCAAATCCAGTTTTGGACAGTCTGCCGTGGTTCCATCCCATTTCAAGTGCTGTTCGAGAATCGGCTTAACCCTCGGAGCACACTCTCCAATCACAGAGCCTGAGGACTATCACGGGGTTTGTCAAGAGCACATGGTGTAGTCCAAACGATAGCTGGGGATTCTGGGTAGTGTAGTGTCTTCTGCCATCCTTTACTCCTGGGAATGGACGCTCACATTACCTTTAAGGGCAGCCGACATAAACGAATGCCGTGCTTCCATGAGCGTCAAATCCCGACGCAGATGGGAATACATTGCAATCAGTTGAAAGCTATTTGCGTCTCTTTATGATGCTGAAGGAGCCTAGGAGCGTCACAATTGGACGCCACGGACACTGACCAAATGTCGCTATTGGACGCTTAGGGAGTGAGAGTGTGTTGGCTTGTACAGTAAATGCACAATGCAAATAAGATGGTGCCCACTCATCAACACTGATATCAGAAACTTGTCAAAACTATTTATGCTTTAATTTGCTTCCCATTAGATTGGTTGTTACAACTGTTGGTCTAGCAAAAAGGCATTTCATATTGTGAATGTTCAAGAGGTGACCAAAACGAACTGAATAAAACTATAGTAATTTTAGAGTGTACAAAGTTGAATTCAACAAAAAATGTATCCATCTCATGATTTCCTGTTCGTTTATTTTTCAGAGCTTTAGAAGCATGCAGCTTGAAATCTGTTTTCACAGTTGACAGCTTTTATAACTTACAATTCTGCGGTCACATTCTGCTAATTCGATTGTTACAAATAAACTGTGAGCTTTCCATTTGTTTTCCGATTAACAGTATACAGATTAACACAAAACTAAAAACTGTGCATGGCTTTCACAGCATTGAGGTGGTAAAGTGGGGTGTCTGCACGTCTCGCTGCGCCTCCAAACTTCTGTTTCCTGTTCAAAGTGGGCTCTTTGTGTTTTCCTGGCATACGTTTCAGCTTCCTATAAGCCTCCAACATGTTGCTAATGGAGACGTTTAAGCTTTGCTTCAGGAAGCGGTACTGTAGCTCGTTAAAAAGACACAAAAACCAAAGCTTTGTCATCATCTTTCTGTAGACAACTTTTTTGCCAACTACTAGCAATCCATGCTAGTAATTAAAATAGTTTTGTTGTACTCCAATAGATGAAAGCAAAACCAGACGTGTTCGCTGAATCAGTACAGCCTCTTTGGTAAATGCTGCCTGTAAGAGTTGTACTTCAAAACAGTTAAGCTGATTGAAGAAGAGTACACTCACTGTTTTTGCTTAGGACTCCATGCCCATCACTCTGCTTGTTGTAACATATCTCTTAACAGTGTATATTCAGTCATTCATTGTCAGACAGTAGCAGCCACTGAGTGCATAAAAGCATCGGAGTAAACATGTATCGTAATTATCCCTTTGAGAACAATCTAGAATGCTTTTACTGGAAATATAAAGAGGATGATATGTGGTATGATGAGTTTAATTTCGCTCAACCATAGGGGGGCTTGCTGAGAAGACAGTGACACCTACAGTATGCTCACAGATAGCATAACAGAAATAAAGCACCATCTAATTGCAGCCAGGCGGAACTGAGATGTCTGGTGAAGCTGGCAAAAGATATGTCAGGTGTTGTGCTAATGTGCAGCATATGGTCACAAGAGAAAAGTGTGACAATCAACAGCAGAAAGGCACACACTTCTCTAAGCAACTGCATAGGCAACCATCTGTGGGGTACTTCACTT
Source organism: Pseudochaenichthys georgianus (assembly GCF_902827115.2). Taxonomy (NCBI): domain Eukaryota; kingdom Metazoa; phylum Chordata; class Actinopteri; order Perciformes; family Channichthyidae; genus Pseudochaenichthys; species Pseudochaenichthys georgianus. The sequence continues at coordinate 36,307,455 of NC_047518.2, read as the reverse complement.
AGAGGAAAAGGTGTTTTTTTAATACACAAAATAAAATGATAGTCTGACATTTAATGGTCCCCTAATATACTGTTTTTCATCAATATATTATAGGTCTCATATATATACAAAACATGTCTCTGAAGAGGAGATTCAGGTGATAAGTTGGGGGGGGTTACCTTGGTTGCTGGTTGGCTAGTGGTTACACAAGCCAACAAATCATGACATCATAAAGTGGCCAACATTTGATCAGTTCATTTTCAGACAGGTTTTTATATAAATGGATCAGGACAAAAAGTGAGCCCATCTTTTTTCCTGTAGAGTTTCAGAATCTCTTAACACAGAAGGGACACATGCTGATGTAGAAAAGACATGAAAAGAGGGGACACATGCTGATGTAGAAAATACATGAAAAGAGGGGACACATACTGATGTAGAAAATACATGAAAAGTGGATTTTTCATAATAGGTGACCTAAGACTCCATTCAGATTTCCAATTTTGCAGTTTTACAGGTGTATTTCTTTTTGCACAATGATTGTAAAACCAGACAGTTTGAACATGTCCAATGAATGATTACATTCCAGGCAGTTTCAATGATCTTTCTAATGATACTCCTGTCAAAACTGTGGTTTCATCAAGGTTCATAATAAATCAATAGGGAAGTGTTGTTTGAGGGTTGGTTTTTTCATTAGGTAGTTTTTAAATCACTGGGATATGGTCTCAATAGAGGATGTGAAGGGTTGGAGCGAGGGCTCTTTCTTGCTTAGACAGGCTCTGGCAAGCAGCTCTCAGAACCATAATCACTTTGGAGGAAGGGTTGGGAGGAAAACACTCCTTTTAATAATGTGTTGAACTTCATCTGTTGAAACTCCCTTTAAAGATAGAACAAAGATTGTAGAAAACAAGCTCTCTTGGACTGTACATAGTGGGAATGCCAACCTGATCTCACCAGAATGCGTGACTCCACCACGACTCCTTAACACCACAATGCGTGGTGGAGTCACGAACTTTGTTACATTTGCGTGTCGGCACCACGCAAACAACCCCAATGTAAAGTGAATGAGGCTCCTTTGTCGTGGTGCACACACGCATTTCTACAACGTGCATTGTGTGTAATGCAACTGTTAATTTTATTAAATTAGTTTGTTTTTAAGGAAGGCCAGAGCTTCAGCTGTGTCAAATAGATTGTTCCCTTTAGTTAACGTTATTTAAAAGATAATGATCATGTCTTGTATTACGAGCGTCCATTCCCATTGGATAACGGAGAATTTTACACCCGGAAGTAAGTAGCCTATTCCCCTTACTGTCGATTGATTTTACAGTGATATCTGCACTACTCATCGACTAAAAAACACCAAATTGTCCTTTTTAATTACACAACATTGATTGGTTTGAATTGTGTGCAATGCTTTTGTATTTTCCCCCTTCGATTCGGAGAAACAAATATTTTTTCGGAGTTTTTGGACGGCAGAAGACACTACACTACCCAGAATCCTCAGCTATCGTTTGGGACTACACCATGAACCCCGTGATCAGTCCTCAAGTTCTTTGATTGGTTGACCTCCAACTGCATTCCATATAAAAAAAACGTTTCGTAAAAGAGAAAATCATACTTTATTCAGCAGTGCTTGCTTTACTCTTTGATAGTCATCACATGAATGCATTGTAATAAATGGTTTGGCTGCATTAAATATTACACATCTGTCTTAGTTCTTTATTTATCTACAGAGATCGGGCATCAGAATACACCGGAAACTATTCTTTTACCGTTCTGTTTTAATTTCACAATAAAGTTAGTAGTAATATTTTGTTTTGATATTATTGTTTTTTATTAACTACTAGACGACTGGGTCATGTTAAGACCATCTTTTTTTGGTTGCTATGGGTTTTTTCCATCGCTTTTGTGTTACAAATATCAAAACAATAACAAAATAATATTCGTCATAAACTAAACCGGAAACAGCAGTATATTTTATTTTGTTAACACTGTAAACTTGACAGCCTTTTAACCTATGCTTTTAACCCAAACCACCTACTGGTTAAAGCACGTTATTACACGTTTAGAGTAATTGCAATGCAGGAAGATTGTGTTGCTTTTTAATGACTGTTTAAAATGCCTTTTTCTTAATGTCTTTCATTTTTGTAACGCACTTTTGAATGTGTTATATTTTATGAAAACATTCAAATATTAAGAGTACATACAAAATAGTGGGAAAGTAGAAGGTCAATTATATAAATATAGAATAGAAAATATCAAGAAGATACTCAAATGATATCTAGAGTAAAACAGTTTAGTGCCTGATAGGAGGATGTGCTAACTAATAAGGCTTTAATTAAAGAAATGTGCAGAATACGACAGTGTAAGGGTGGAAGTATACACACATTGATAGATGTCTTGTAATGCACTGTTGATGAACCTGTGACCCAAGTTGTTCATTCATTGCATAACTACACTGTTGTGTATATGATATGTCAATAAACCTTAGAAAATCTTGAAATCTTGAAAGGGATGTGCAAAATAGCAATTATATACAGTCTTTAATGAACTATTAGAGAATAACGAGTAATGAATATGCTTTAAACGGATCTGCAGATAAATATTTAGTCTTCTCAAGCAACCAACTATCAAATATCTCGCCTGATTGTTGGCACTTGACAATCACCTTCACTGAATTTCATTCAGGTGTAACTAAAGTCTGATTTAAGGGTTGTTTATATTTCACATCATTAATCCAAATCTGTAAAGTAACTAAAATAAATGTAGTGGATTAAAAATACCAGGTTAACCTTAAAGAAAGCCCTCAGGATTATAAAAGACCACCATCACCCCAGCCACAAACGGTTCTGTCTGCTGCAGTCTGGCAGGCGGTACCACAGCATTCGGACTAAAACCACCAGACACAGAGACAGCTTCATCCCACAGGCCAGAAGACTATTAAACACCTGAACTTAGAAATAACATTCATCTGGCTGCTACTTAGAAATTATTTATCTAATATATCATATTCCAATCACTTGTAGATTCTTATTGCACTATTTCACTATTTTTTCTGTGCATCTGTTTTATTGCGTAGCACTGTTGGAGGAGCCTGTGACCTAAGGGGGGGAGGGGGGTAGGACACGTTCGATTCCTGTTTTGAATAGTGTGCCGTAGATGGGTTTCATTCCATTTCAAAGTCCTTTTGGACGCTCTGTGTAAACGTCGCGCATCCAATCACAGAGGTTGAGGACTGATCACGGGGTTTGTCAAGCTAAGCACATGGTGTAGTCCCAAACGATAGCTGAGGATTCTGGGTAGTGTAGTGTCTTCTGCCGTCCAAAAACTCCGAAAATATATTTGTTTCTCCGAATCGAAGGGGGAAAATACAAAAGCATTGCACACAATTCAAACCAATCAATGTTGTGTAATTAACAAGGACAATTTGGTGTTTTTTAGTCGACAGTAAGGGGAATAGGCTACTTACTTCCGGGTGTAAAATTCTCCGTTATCCAATGGGAATGGACGCTCGTAATACAATACAGGGGACATGATCATTATCTTTTAAATAACGTTAACTGAAGGGAACAATCTATTTGACACAGCTGAAGCTCTGGCCTTCCTTAAAAACTAACTAATTTAATAAAATTAACAGTTGCATTACACACAATGCACGTTGTAGAAATGCGTGTGTGCACCACGACAAAGGAGCCTCATTCACTTTACATTGGGGTTGTTTGTGTGGTGCCGACACGCAAATGTAACAAAGTTCGTGACTCCACCACGCATTGTGGTGTTAAGGAGTCGTGGTGGAGTCACGCATTCTGGTGAGATCAGGTTGGGGAATGCATGTCCTATGTTGATATGGGACTCGTTCTAAATAAATATCCAATAACTGACCTTCATTTTAGGAAAGCTAAACCGTTTTTTTTATTACTTTACATAATTACAAGTTTATGCTTTGTTCACAAATGGATTGATTTAGATATTCACTTTTGACTTGCTTTTACCGTTTTTTTTGCACAAACTAGAATAGTTGCCATCATCTCTATAAAGCTTGAGTTATCTTGCCTTCACCTGGTTCATACTCTGCTCTGCTGTTAGCTCTCTGTGTGTGCGCGTGCGTGTGCGTGCGTGTGTGTGTATGAGCTCAGCCTTGACACAGAAATCAGAGAAGATGCTACAGTGTGATAATACATGACACCAAAACGTTTGAAATTACAGATAAGAGAACCGGTAACATCCAAGCTCATCTAAGGTTTTAAACTACTGCTGGGTGTTGGTACCCCTCCCCAGTCCTGAGACTCCAACAGAAAACTGCCTTCACTGCATCCAGACTGTCTTCCTGTTATTTATTATTTAGTTTGTTCAGTTGCTCAATGTCTTCGGCCAGTTTCATCAGTTTTGTTTTTGCACCAGAAAACCTCCATGTAAAGTTTTGGAAGTCTGAAATTATGTTATATTTTTTACGTATTTCAAAGCAACGTTTCACACCTGAATTATGATATAATTGTTTTTAAATATACAATCATTATTTGTGGCATCTTAAAGCCCTGTACGATTTCTGATGAAATGCCTTCATTATAAATTGCCATGGCCACCCTGATATATTTTGTTGGCCCCCCCACCACACACACCGCCTCGCCAGTCACGTATGCGTAGTAGTTTATCTGATATTTAACAACAAATACACAGCCAGCGAGTCGCTTGATTTAAGCTTCCAACGCTCATACTGCAGCCCCTCCCTCTCCCTCTGCTACCATGGTAACACTCTGATACTCGGCGCACCACTCTGACACTAGTGCGCACCACTCTGATACTCGCGCGCACCACTCTGATACTCGCGCGCACCACTCTGATACTCGCGCGCACCACTCTGAGATTCGCACAGACAGCAGCAGTGCCAGGTTGCAGCAAGACGTTTCTTTCTACTGACTTGACAAAAATCCACCAGACTTCTAGAAGATAAGTCGTATACGTTCGTTGCCTGTTAAGCCCCACAACACGTTCGGCTTTAGTGTGTTAGCTTTAGGTAGCAAAAACGGAGATATGCTTACCTTTAGCTGTTATTCTGATCAAAATGTGTGTTCAATGACATTAATACGAGAAAAACGCTGGAAGACCTGGAAAACAGGCTCGGGGCTCAGTAAAGGCTGGCTTGACTCCAGCAGAGCCATATAATAGAAGAGTTACGACAATAGAAGTCCAAAAACGGTTATCGTCACGTGGTTCATGTAGACGAGGATCATTCCCCGGAAGTTCATGGCGGGCAATGTGAATGCATTGATAACAGAGATACAACTACGATTTTTGGTAATTATTAGTGAATAAAGGTTTTGATTTGCAATATTTATACAACAAATCAATATGTGTATGTATTTACATCAATATGTTTTAAAAAATAAAATCGAATTTGCTAATATTAAGTGATAATATTAGGATTAGTGTGAACAACTAGTTTACATGTTAGGCTAACAGTGCCTTGGTTAAAGAGTCTGTTGCTGTTTATTTATAGCTTTGAATTCTTTAAAACCAATATTATCTTCTTAAACTTGTATGGTAGTCAGGATCATCACTTTCTAATGTGTATTGATATATTTAGAGGGAAGGGATCTAAAGTAATGCTTTAAAATTCAGATTAGATTAATGTCTACCATTTTCTTAAATTCATGGTAGTTTCAGTAATCCCATGGTAATTGAGGACACAAGTTATCTAAATGACTTATGTCATCTTTATGGCTTTCCGAAAGGACAGGAGACCGACAGGTGACTATCAAAGGACTAGCAGCAGCAGCATGATGATGATGATGTTAAATGTGTTGTTTTAGGAACATCCATTGCAAATACATGGAATTCAATAAACATTGAATAGCATATCATGCAGTTTGTCTGTGCCTTTTCCTCCGTGTTGTTCTGGTTTGCTGTGCTGCCTCCTAGTCGCCAACATGGTTTGCTGTGCTGCCTGGGGATGCTCAAATCGCTCCGAGAAAGGAGTACGAATGTACGGCTTCCCCACTGACACAGAGCGGAGGAAAGAATGACTGGCTCAAGTCAGCAGGAGCAATTTCACGACCAACAGCAACAAAAATATGTAAGGTAATTATATACAAACACTGCATTTGCACTTTTTCACAACACGAAAACCACACCATTGGGAAAGCTTAATGTTTTGTTTAATACAAAAAAACAGGGAAAGGCTTGAAAAACACAGAGTTGAGACTCGGGGTGCAGGGTGAGGGTCTCAGTGCAGGTATTCAGGCTCCATTGAATCCCCCTGTGGTTATTGTGCTGAAAGAGGGAGTAACAGACAGGAGAAAGGGTTATACACACCTATGTAGCACACCTATTGGATGGGAAATTGCCTTGGGGAGATAAGGTGTGGTCTTTGTTCTCAACTGAAGTTATGGAACTTTATTATTTGTGAGTTTAACAAAGTATGACAAATGGCATCAGTAACAGATGTGATATGAATTTCTATAAAGTTGTCTCACATTCTTGGTCATATTTTATATACAGTATGTAATGAGTATAACATGTCCAGTAAGTATAAAGTGTTTCCTAATACTGTGTATTCAACCACTATGGAATATGTATGTGGGCAGACAAAACTGAGTTGTTCTGTGTGTGAAGTAACCTCAAGTCACTCCGCAGGCACATTTTGATGCAGACCAGTTTGTCAAGACAAAAAAGGGCAAGACTAGGCTGAGAGCAGAGGCTATACCCACCATCTTCGTGCATCGCCCTGTGGTCAAAAAGAGAAGGGCCCCTGCACCACGATTCAGCCCCGGGACCTGTATATACAAAGCCCATAGCTCATGATCACAGCGATAGTGTGAAAGGTGACACAGGTATAATAAGTATGAACTCTTAGTAACAAAAGTAATATTTGTTATTTTTAAGTGGTATAATATTTAAAATGTTCGAAAATGTACAGTGCCATGTCTTCTACTTACATTAGTCTCAAAGATTGAGTGAAGAAGGGATGAGGAGACTGAGAGAAAGGAAAGTGAGGGTGAAGAAAGAGAGGACATGGCTAGTGAGGAGAGACAGGGAGGGCAGACACCACCCACTCAACCAGCAGCCAGTCAGCATACGAGGGAACCAGCAGCCAGTCAGCATACGAGGGAACCAGCAGCCAGTCAAACAGATCTATTACAACAATTAAAGAGAAAACTAAAGAGCCAAGAAGTAATCACCAAAAAAGCAAAGGCTGCACTAAGAAAAATCAGGAAGGAAATTGCAGCTCAAGAAAACAATGAAAATTAGGGACAAAAAATATAAGAAAACGTTTTCAAAAGACCAACTGAAGGCATTAGGCAGACTCACCACAAAGGGGATGAAATGGAGCAATGAGACAATTAAGAAGTAGGGATGCACGATATTGTTTTTTTGAAACCGATAACTTCCTGCTTCTCAAGACCGATACCAAAAAAAAAATTACGCCACAAATTATTTTAACGCATGTGTATTTTTTTTCCTTGGCCGCCCCGTAGTTTCAGAGCGCATCGAGTTTAAAATACCATCTACAAGCTGATGCTGCCGACAGCCCTGCTCCTGTCGCCCGCTTGTGGCAGACCACACTTCCACGCTCACCGGCAGGCACCGACTGGCCATCGGGAGGACCGGGAGGGTGTGTGTATGTGTGGCCCGAGCGAGCGAGAGAGAGACCTTACGTGCATTGTTGTTGTTAGCATCTGGTGCTAGCTAGCTGCGCTAACGGATATAAGAAGCCGTTTAAATTAAAACAGAGGAGCGACATTTCGCCACAACTGCGCCGAGCACTTGACTTCATGCAGGAAGCCAGACAGTGGGACATTGTACGGAAAGTCAGCACACTCAGCACGGATACATGAACATGATTGCAGCTTCCAGGCAGCTCCGGTTCGAGCATATGCCTTGAGTTGCACATAGCTCCAACGCGCGTGCGCACACACATGCATGCGCACGCGCACACACACGCACGCGCACGCGCACACGCACACACACACACACACTTTGTATTGTATTATTGTCTTCGTACGCTTTTAACACACCATCGTAGCGATGGCGATGTTTCAGGTGACTGATCAGGTTCGAAGTATTAGGGAGCGCTGGATTTGTGAAGAACTCCCCTCTTCCTAAACCACTAATACCACAGTACTGGCAAAACGGGAGGAGCCGAGTGAAAAACAAGCGCCCCTCATCCCAATCCACCCACACCGCAGTATTCTTTCTTTTTTTTTACCCAAAAAATACATTGTATTTTCATTTAATTTCAAACCTTTATTTATTCAGATTGGTCCCATTGAGATCATAGATCTCTTTTTCAAGGGAGACCTGCAGCATATAGATTCCACATGAAACATAAAACAATAAAGGACATTACACATTATATTTACAGGATACATAGTTATAGACATTTACAAGTGCCCATTGTATCAGCAAGCATTTCATTTACCCTAGCTTTAAAAACATGCAGAGGAATGAGATTGCTCAGTTTCAATTATTGCTGAAGATTGTTCCAAGCAAGTGGAGCTGCGCACATACAGATGTAGCACTCCAGATCAGACTCAAAAGGGTGTGTCCCAGTCAAAAGCCCAGCGGATGCCAGGGGCTGGGGGTGTTGCCAAATTGCTAGAGGGCGTTGCCCAATTTCCCCATTTGTTCAATTACAGGATTTAACCATGAGATGGCGCTTCATTCACAAAATACACAATGGGTGTTGTAGAAACATCAATATTTTAGATCAAATAAAGTATATAGTTTGCTTTATGCAGTATATTTCCTGTAATATTGTACAGTAGATTGAAGTAAATCAACGTATACATTAAGATAAGATAAGATGGACCTTTATTAATCCCGTGGGGAAATTCAGTAGTTCAAACAGCAACAGGGTGAGAGTGAAAAACAGGACAGCACAGATTCACACAGATTAATAAAATCAAAAATAAGATGAGCGATAAAAAATAATAATAATAATGAGAAACTATTAAATAAGAAATGAATAAAACTAAAATGTAATTATCATATCATATATTATAATGTATTGTATTATTAAGTAATATCATACATTAACCCCATTATAGCAGATGCCACATTAAATGGATGAACACATGTATGCATCAATAATTACAACAGAGTATTTCTAAATACAAGTTGTAAAAATACTTATATGTATTTAATATTAACCCTTTGGAGTCGACCGTCACGCCGGCGTGATCAGATCACATGACCTGTTCAAGCCGGTGCCGCATAAAAATAACAGTCCGGACAACATTGCCGTGTGTTTCTGTCGAAAGTGCTGGCTTGAAACTACTGTATATCCCAGTCTTTGATTCATGCAAAAAGACCCAGTAAACACGGAGATACGGTGATATAAAGTTAATACATTTCAAAAGTATGAAATATGGAAGCACATATTTGAATATCTTCGCCATATTTGATCATTTTACGAAACGGAAAATACTGGAAACTGTAGATCCTGCTCAACAGGATGTATATGTGTATTTCTGTCGAAAGTACTGGCTCGAAACTATATGCCAGTCTTTGTTTCATGCAAAAATACCCAATAAACACGGACATACGATGATATAAAGTTAATACAGAAGTATGAATAATGGAAGCACATATTTTAATATTTTCGCCGTATTTTATCATTTTACGAAACGGAAAATACTGGAAACTGTAGATTCTGATCAACAGGATGTATTTACCAGAAAGGGGTGAGGTAATCAGGTAAACGGAGTGATACGAAACGAGACGAAAAGAGACGAAGAGGGACGGCGGGAACCGAAGAGAGACGGCGGGAAATGGAGAGAGACGAAGATATACGAAGACAGGCTGCGGGAGACGAAGAGAGGCTGCGGGAGACTGCGATTGAAGTAAAGTGACAAACAAACATTGAAAATGTAGATATAGTTAGATATATTTAGAGTCAACTATGATGAAGAGAACTCTGAACGTGAGTCAAGCTTTAAGCTTGTTTTTTTACATGGAGGAGGAGGAATCTGTGATGTTGCCCTCTGTGTCGTAGTTGACAGAAACCGCTTTGAAGCGTGGCACAGATAAAGACAGAAAAAAGAGATTTTTGTACATAATGTGTATATATATATATATTTGTATTATATTTATAATAACACTTTTGCCTTATCAGAATGAAATCCCATGCTACCTCAATCAAACTTTCACATTATCATAGTCACATCCCATGTATATATTTCCAGCTTTTAAATGGTTTCGTTGTGTATGTTTGTGTTGTGAAAAATAAAATCATTTTCAAAATCTGTTTTTACATATATGTTGTGATTTTGGGTCCAAAATGTTCATATAGTAGAAGATCACCTACATCCAAACGAAATAAATATAATTAATTATGATGAATACGTTAAGTCTTGTTCATTGTTTTTCACTTTTATTAAATGTTTGATATTTCTTTCTCTGTGTGCGGGGGATCACAGGAGGGGGAGAGCTGTGGAATGTGACTCCACACATTCCGATGGCCAATTAGTTTTAAACAAAGGGTCCCCAACATACATATGAAACATGGGGGGGTTGGGGCTGGAGAACGGTATGGTCCTACCGTTTTCATACTTTATATATCTTAGCATATTCATACACACTGTTCAAACTGCTCACAGGCTGATATCTAGTGTATTCATACCCCTCACTGTTTATTCATCATTCAATTAATTATATATTTTATTCTGTAGATTGTGAACATTACTTTTCACTTTACTGCTTGTTGCTCCTGGTTAGAAGCTAAACTGCATTTCGTTGTCTCAGTATCGGCGGTCACTCCTGATGAACCCACCAGGGCTGTTTCCTCAGAACGAGAGGAAAGTTTTTACCAGGACAGCTTTTTTAAGGGACAGCATCGCCCTGAGATCTATGCTGCTAATATGTTCATGGCCATAACGCCATTTGTAACATATGGGAGAATGGTGAAAATAACCAACTGGACTGGGACCAATGGGAAAATGCCTCTTCCCCTCAATGTGAAGCAACAGATTGAGTCTTATGTTTCCAATCGGTTCCCAAATCTGAACATTGACCAGTGGCATAAGATCAGGAGCCGGGTAAACGAGAGACTGAGGAGCCCCAGAAAAACAGATCCCGAAATCGCTCGTCCTGGTTTCCGCAGCAGATAGGCCTACAGCATATGTCTGTTACTGTATGTCAGTTATTTTAAATAAAATGGTGAAAACTGAACTTGAAAATTGTTTCCTCTTTTTATTTTCGGGATGGGGAGACGTGTGTGATTAAAAATTCATTCGCAGAAATGTAAAGTGATCTAACTAAGTTCTATTCATATTCTTGACGGGAAGAGCCGTGTAAATGGGTGGCCATATGCATTTGAAAAGCAATATAAATCACACAGTTATTATGCAATAGGCTATAAAAGCACCACCGATTACCTTTCTCCAATTCAAACTCTTGACGGGAAAAAAGGAAGGTGTAAATGGTTGGGCTATACTGTACTGTATACATACAAAGGCCATTCAATAGACGTTCAATATATAGTATTCGTTTATTAGAGTCGGCTTGACTCGGTTTGCATTCATAAAGAATGCACAAATGTGTTTAATCGTTAATGTCATAGTATTCGTTTATTAGTCCCCGAGGGGAAATGGGTAGCAGCACATCACAGAGGCATTTAAAAAGTGAAGAACATTCAAGTTAAACAATACTAAGTAAACAATTAACACAGTAAATTATGTGGATTAAATCACATTTATTTCGTTAAAAATAAACGAAATGACTCGGTTTGCATTCATAAAGAATGCACAAACGTGTTTAATCGTTCATGTCAGATATGTAGGCCTACTAAGTAAATAGCCTACATTAGTTCCTGCTCAAGATTAGATTCAACTTTATTGTTATTGCACAGATTACAGGTACTGAGACAACGAAATGCAGTTTAGCTTCTAACCAGGTGCAACAAGCAGTAAAGTGAAAAGTAATGTTCACAATCTACAGAATAAAATATATAATGAATTGAATGATGAATAAACAGTGAGGGGTATGAATACACTAGATATCAGCCTGTGAGCAGTATGAACAGTGTGTTAATCGTTAATGTCAGATATGTACTAAGTAAATAGCCTACATTAATTTCATGATGGATTAAACCACATTTATTTCGTTAAAAATAAACAAAATGATTAAATGCAGGGTGAATTGCCCTAATGTGGAACATTTTTGCATTTCAGACTTCGGGAATATATTGCGACATGAAGCCGATACAATAAATCAAAATCCAGTAACATTCTGAAATCCCCAGGATGTGTCCTAATCAAACCAAAAGAGAACATGCAGATATTAAACTCATACAACAAATGGTAGACATATTAGTACTCTTAGTGCCAAGTTGTCTCAGACAATCTGTTTTCCTAATGTGGGACAGTTCTGTGCAAAATGTGGGACACTGAAAAGTCTATATTAAAAAGCCAGTCACCTTCATTCATGTAATAAAAAAATCTCAGGCCAGTAACACTCAAAGCTACAGTAAATGTGCAATACCATGCTATGTTACTATTTATAATGTTATTGTTGTTACAACAGAAGATGTTTTTATTTAAATTGAAGTTAAATGCATCAATCTGGTGCACTGAGGGCAAAATTAGTAGATTTGTGGATACGGCTCTCAACACTCATATGAAACAGAACTGTTCTTACAATGTGTGTTGGAAGGTATTAAATTACTATGCATATTTTATTGTGTAAACACACAGCTGATCACCTGAGAGCTGCCGTTTCATTCAGAGCGTTTAAAAAAAACGAAGGTCTGATTTCAACAACTCAATGTGTGATTATTATAGCAGTAATATTAGACACTAATAATACAGTAAACTATGAACACTGTACATATTATTGTTTGCCCGTGGGATTAGGATGATCGGTAGAGAGCCGCTGCGTCGGATGTGATATAAAAACAAAGCGATTATTGTCGTTGTTGTAAACTCACGTGGATTAAATGTAGTGCATTCATTTCAACTCGCGAAATATGATACATTAAATGATCGCGAGGATCACGATCGAACATCGTTTGTTTGACCCTGGATGCATTTCCTGATCTAAAAACATAGCGAACAAATTTACGCGGCGTAAATTACGCCAACGTGAATTAAACATTATTTTGTTAAATAAAAACATGGTGATGTTTAGTAAATGATTACATGTCTCTTACTTAAGCACAGAATGTGATCCTATCCGTGACATATATGGATCTTAACAAATATCCGCTATATCAGATCCTTGTAGATCAGCTGTTTATTTCACATGAGTTCCAGTGTGGCAGCTTTTCACGGCTCCCCCTGGTGGATCCATGATCCATTGCTGCTGGTTTCATTATAGTTAAATGTATTTATCAAGGGGGCGTTTCAAGTCCTGCGGGGGGGGTTTTCCTTTTCAGCAGGGGCCCACCCCGTGCCGATCACGGACCCGCCCGGGTAGGCGTCTGAAACGAAGCGCTACATCTGTAAAAGCTGTCTTACCGAAGACAGTCCTTGCTCTTGGCACATCTAACAAGACTACATCATGTGACCTCAGACAATAGCTGCTTGCAACTCTCTGTGTTATCAGAGAGCAGATATAATACGGGAGTTTACCCAACAAAGCTTTATAGATAAACGTGTACCAGTGACTGAGCCTCCGTACAGAGAGTGATGGTAAACCTGCCTTGGTATACAGTGTACAGTGATGTGGAAGCGCTTTACAATTTGTGACAAATCTCAGAGCACTGTGATACGCAGCATCCAATTTGCTCAGGTAATTGGCAGGTGCATTCATATACAACAAATCCCCATAGTCCAGCACAGGTAAAAAGGTCACAGTGACTAGCCTTTTCCTGGCCTCAAGCGAGAAACAGGACTTGTTTCTGAAAAAGAAACCTAGCCTAACCCTCAGTTTTTTAAGCAGGTTATTGACATGGAGTTTAAAAGAGAGACAATCATCAAGCCAGATACCCAGGTATTTGTAACAGGCATCAACTTCAAGTTTTGTTCCTTGCGTAGTTACAATATCTAAAACAGGCTCTGGTGTCTTTTTAGCTTTTGAAAAGAGCATTACCTTGGTTTTATCCACATTTAAAAGAAGCTTTAATTCAGAGAGCTGAGTCTGAATAGTGTTAAAAACAGCCTGTAATTTAACACCAGCCTCCTGAATGGAGGGACCTGCACAGTACATCACAGTATCATCCGCATTAAAAATGTAAAGTAGCTTCATCCACATTATCACCTACGCTGTTAATATATATGGAGAATAAAAGTGGTCCTAAAACAGAACCTTGAGGTACACCATTAGAAATGTTTAACCACTCAGAAGACAGTCCATCAAAATGAACACATTGGGACCTTTCAGAGAGGTAGTTCACAAACCACCCCACTGCAAGGCTGGATAGGCCAATACTGAGTAGCCTCTGCTTTAAAATGCGATGATCAACGGTGTCAAACGCTTTGGAAAGGTCAATAAACAGAGCTGCACAACTCTGCTTATTATCTAAAATAGTAGTAATGTCATTTACCACTTTCATCGTGGCAGTGATGGTGCTGTGTTTCTTTCTGAATCCTGACTGATGTTTAGACAGGATATCATTTATACATAAAAACTCCTTTACTTGTTCACTCACTAAGCGTTCAAGAACCTTAGCCAGAACTGACAATTTAGAGATTGGCCTATAGTTATTTAAAATAGTTGCCTCCCCTCCTTTCAGTAAAGGCAAGACATAAGCAGACTTCCATACTTTTGGAATTGTGTTCGTGCTGAGGGAGAGGTTAAAAAGAGAAGTAAGAGGTGGAGCAATAAAATCTGCAGCTATCTTTAAAAAGAAAGGTTCTACGTTGTCCGGGCCAGCCGGTTTCCTAGGATCTAACTTGGATAATGCTTCATGAACAATACCAACAGTTAAAGAAGTAAAACTGAAAGGGTTTTCCAGACCACATTGTTCAGAGTCAAGGATTGGAGCGTTCACAGGAGCCACACAGCCAAACAGAGAGCCACAAGACACAAAATGCTCATTAAAACAATTTAGCATAGTAGCCCTGTCTGATATAATGCCAGATGCTGTGGTGAGGCACGGAGGTAGCTCATTTGGGATATCACCAGTGGAAATCGATTTTATGGCTTTCCAACATTTCCTAGGGTTATTCAGGTTTTCTGTGGTAACCGACAAATAGTACTTTGATTTAGCAGTTTTTATTGTGAAGCTATTTCTTAGCTGCCTAAAACGTAGCCATTCTACCTCTGAGCCTGATTTCCTAGCCTTAGCCCAAGCATTATTTCTCTCATGAAGGAGACTGGACAGCTCAGTAGAAAACCAGGGATTGTTTCGTCCCTTCACTCTAAATTTACGCAGAGGTGCATGTCTATCTATAATTTTCATAAAACCAAGATAAAAATAAGACCATGCAGTTTCTACATCAGCACACAAATTGATTCTACCCCAATCAAAATCAAACAGATCATGCACAAAACCCTGCTCCACAAAGTGTTTTTTGTCTCTCTTTGTGATGACACGTGGTTTAACCTTTTGGACCTTAGTGGCCCTAATTGTGGCTACAACACAATGGTCACTCACATCATTAGCAAATACTCCCACAGATGAGTATTTATGTGGAACATTTGTTAAAATTAGATCAATTAAGGAGGATTTGTTTGGGGGAGTAGGACTGTCTATAATCTGGGTAAAATTCAATGAGGTACACAGGTTTTTAAAATCCTCTGACACAGAAGTTAACCAGTCCCAATTAAAATCACCAAGCAGCACTATTTCCTTGTAGGAAAGTTGCGATAACAGTTTTGCCAAAGACGATAAAGAGTCCTTGACAGCTGAAGGAGCCCTGTAGCAGCCCACCACCATGAGCTGTTGACCCTTTGTTACCTCAATATTCACGGCTAAAAATTCTAGCTGTTTACTAACAGATTTGGAAACCATATTAGTTACACAAAACTTATTTTTCACATAAATGGCAACGCCACCACCTTTTTTAGGCCGGTCAGTACGATATACACTGTAACCATTTATGTAAATGTCAGAGGCCAAAATGGATTTATCTAGCCACGTTTCTGATAAGACAATGACATCAGCATCAGTCGAACTCGCCCAAATACGGACAAAATCTAATTTAGGTAACAGACTACGCACATTTAAATGAATTAAACCTAGCCCAGATCTAGATATAAAATCAGCAGGAGTAGCTATTTGACTAATACTGCTAGGTGGACCTGGATTTGGCTGTACATTTCCTGATAGTAACAACAATAAAAATACCAGGCTTTAAAAATGTGCTTTGCGAGCGGACCAACGGGTTACAAAACTCTGCAGGAATTGAAGATTCCCCTTCCAGGAATAAGGACACTGCAAAGAAGGATGCAATGTGTTAAGTTTGAGCCTGGTGTGTTGACAGAGGTCTTTGATTTCCTAAAATTGAAGGCAGATAGATTGACAGACCTTGAAAGGGAGTGTGTGTTGACCTTGGATGAAATGGCAATCACACCAAGTGTGGAGTTAGACATGATTACAGGCAAACTGTACGGTGATGTGACTTTACCAGGTCACACAGGGGTGGCAACACATGCTTGTGTGTTTATGTTGGCTGGAAACACAACACGGTGGAAGCAAGTAGTGGCATATCATTACACTGGCAATTCTACCAATGGAGCAGAGTACAGGCCAATCATTATTGATATAATACAGAGGGCAGCATCCATAGGGCTACATGTGCTTGATGTCACCACCGACATGGGTAGCCCTAACCGAGCCATGTGGAAATCCTTTGGGGTGGACCAAAATAAAACATCGGTGCCACATCCAGCAAAACCAGACAGGCAGCTCTATTTCATGCCCGATGTCCCACATCTGGTAAAAAATTAAAAAGTGCCCTTGTCCGTGGGCAGGTCTTCATAATTCCTGAGGATGTTGTTAACAGAGAGAAGCTCCCCTCTAACAAGGTTTCTGTGGTCCCCATTAAGGACCTTTCAGGAAGGGATGGCCTTAAAAATAGCTCCCCATCTTTCAGCCGCAGCCATCGAGCAAAGTCACTTTGATAAGATGAAGGTTGGTCTTGCTCTAAATGTGTTCAGTAAGGCTACAAGTGCTGGGCTGAAATACATGGTGCAGCAAGAAAACCGCCCTCTGTCATACCTGACGACAGCGTGGTTCCTGGAGCAGGTTGATCGTTGGTTTGATCTGATGTCATCTCGCCATCCAATTACAGCCCTGAGCAGGCTCAAGATGGAGGAGTACCAAAAGGCCATCACCTTCCTCCAGAACATCGTCCATCTGTTTCGTGGGATAAAGATAGGTCAAAAGGGAGGTTGGAAGCCTGTTCAAACAGGGGTGATAATGGCAACAACATCAATTTTGGCCATACAAGAGGAGATGCTTACACAAGGACACAGGTTTGTGTTAACGTCAAGGTTCACACAAGACTGCCTTGAAAATACATTCAGCTGTGTGAGGTCTAAAAATCCTGTCCCAACTCCAGTGGAATTCCATCATGCACTGAGAATCATATCTGTGGGGCAGTTCCTCACCACCATCAGCTCTGGGAGCTACCAGGAAGACCACAGTAGCTTTTTGGCAGACTTCCTGGACACAGGGGAGCCAAAAATCACTCCATCAGTCAGAGTGGAACAGCTGATGGCGGTGAACAGAGCAGCAGCACCTGACCTCACAAAAACTGAGAAATGTATTCTCTTCCATCTTGCAGGCTACATCGTCCACAAAATCATCAAGTTTGCCAGCATCTGTGAAAAATGCAAAATTGCAACAGAGCACCATGATGAGAGTCCTTCTGGTGACAACAGCTTGTTAGTGGACTTGAAAGACTTCAAGGCAGGTGCTCTTTGTCGTCCCTCCCAAGAAGCCTTTGACTTCATTCACCAAATTGAGGAACTATTTAGGACCAAGACTGGTTCCTCCCTCATGCAGCTCCCCAACGCAGTGGGTGTCTTGGAGAAAGAAGCTCAGGCCCTCTCCAGCAGGCTTCCGTCATGCTGTGGAGTACAACAAAAACTCGTAAAAATATTCATACGGCTGAGGCTGAGAATTGAGGCCAAACAAATCAGAAATGACAGAAAAAATAAATAAATTAAAAGATGGCCATTTTGGAAGCAAGAGCCAATCCAAAAAGGTGAAAAGGAACAACAGCAGCCAAGCTACCACATCCAGCAACCCCCAAACAGATCCACAGCTGCAATCATTTCCATTAGCCGTTGCAATGGAAATATTTGGACTAAACATTGCTCTTCCACCTGCCAGCACCCAGCTAACATCACTGCCCCTCCACCTGCCAACATCACTGCCCTCCACCTGCCAGCACCCAGCCAGAGGAGCGCAAACAACAAAAACAAGCAAGGTGTCCCGTCATGTACCTGGAAGTTTGGGTTGGCAAAATGGAGTAAGAGAGGGACTTGATGTCGTAACTCTTCTATTATATGGCTCTGGACTCCAGGTATAATTTGTCTGTAAACACACTTTGGCGGCTATCCTAGTTAGCGTTAGTTACCGACATCAGCTGTTTACGTTAGCTGATGTCGGTATGCTGGGCTGGTGTAATGCGTAGGCTACTATTAATCACTGCTGTGTGTAATGTCAATTTGCAGAAAATGAAGAGAAAGTCAACAGACATCTCTTCTTAATTTAAGAAGAAGATGAGTAAAGGAGAGACAGAGCTGGCAGGGGAGCAGCAGCATAGGGCTAGTGAGGAGATGGCCATACATGCTAGAAAGTACATGTGGAACTCTGTGTTGTAAAAGTGAAACTAAAACCTAAGTACAGTTTTATTAATGTGATTGTGACCTTTTTAATCATTTAAGTCTTCTACACACTTTAGGTCTGCAGCTCCTTCAAAATGAAACGAGAATCTATGCAGTTTTTCCTCTTCTGTGTTCTGAGGTTATGAGCCGACCATTAGTCAAGTTTGTTTTCATAATGTTCTGTATGCTAATTTTAAAAAAGGGTAACCAGTTTGTTTATAAAGTATAAATATACATTTTCAAAACAAATGGAATAAAAGCTATATGTATTACTCTCACCACAGTGGCCTAATCTAAAGAAAAATTGAAATATGTCTCGTCACCTATTTTCTGTCTAATACTAAAAGGTGGTGTTTTGTATCATTTATAATGTTTTGAATTTGATATAAATGTCAATAATAGATGGTGTTTTTGTGTTCAATCACAGTATGTATTTATCATTTTATACCCCTTGTGTTTTTGGGTCCTGTTGAAATAAAATAGTCATGTTTTAAAACTTGATTTAATAAAGTAATGTCAATCATCTTTGATCCCAGTGTGACACAAACAGCTTTGTTCAGTCTAAAACTATTTATAACCTAGAGACATAATATAACTGAAGAACATGTTGTGTTGCTGTTGTGTATTGTATGTGTTGAGAATGCTGGAAATGTTGTGCCTTACAATAAAGGAACTTATTTAAATTAAGCTGTATTTGTCTTTTTAAAAAGGAAAGAACAACTAGCATATATAAAAAACAAAACAATAAATCACCTAACACATGTATGCATAACACAAAACAAGGTTCTTTTAAATGTTGTTTGAAGTAAAATGTTAACTATCCGTATTATATTCACTTCAGATGAATAGTATCAGAAAATGTCAAATAAGAAACCAAAGTATATCAGTAGGTGATTCTCTTTGCCATTGTTTTCATCTAGTCTATACTTTTACAATAATTACATTCTTGGTTTTGGTGGGCCACCCCAAGATTTTCAGTGGCCCCATTTGGCCACCCCTATGATACATGTCTGGAGGCGCCACTGCACTAGTGTGCCCTTGAGTAAGGCACTTAGCCCTTAGTTACTCCAGGGAGAATGTCCCTGTAATCGGTCATTATAAGTCGCTTTGGATAAAAGCGTCAGCTAAATGAAATGTAATGTGATTAGTCAAATATGCATGAATAAATAAATAAAAAGTTAACTAGGTGAAAAAAGGTAAGATACACTTTTAAAACTTGTTGAGAGAAAACTAGTCTTTGCTGCTGCCTCAAAGAGGAGCAGGGGGAAGAGGAGGGAGAAAAGAGAGGCTGATTCAGGAGCACAGACACACTCACAACTATAAATGAACCTATAAATGAACCAAAAAAAAGTTTCAGTGTTTTTTTCATATTGGAAATGGTATGTTATTGGTTATGGCCATGATTTTATGATTATTGAAATGTATACAGTTCTGTATAATTTAGGTGTTTCCATAGATCTAGTCTCTTTATGTTCCCCTCAAAATGCACCAGATTGATGCATTTAACAAAATAAAAAATAAAATGTTACCGGGGGGCATGCCCCTGGACCCCCCTAGAGGATTTGAGGTCGACCCCCACTAAAAATCACATGGATAGGTTCCTAAATACATTTATTTTTTTAAATAGTAACCCATTTCCATATGTTCATGTGTGGGTAGTAGATTTAAACTATAGGGCTATCATTATGGGCCCTGCCTGTACCTGTTTGCTCTGCCATCGCGTGAAGGGTCTGACCAACAGAAAGGTTAATGTTGTTGCACGTCACCTCAACTCCCCCCCCCCCCCCAAGTATATTTCAGATCTGTGGGAAACACTGGCAGTTAATGAACCAGCACCAGAGGCGTTCCTATACACACAGGCGTTGGAGCTGTTCTTCATGAAATCCCAGAAGGATGAAGTGCTCTGACAAACAGTGCCATCTTTGCGCAAAATGATTAAACAGGAATGAAAAGTCAATAAATAAACATGTTGTTAAAACTTTTTTTTTCTCCCCCCCCCGCCCGCTGCCACCACCCGCCCAAGTATATTTCAGATCTGTGGGAAACACTGCTAATATTTTGGCTCACAGTAGAAATGTTTCTCTTGGGAACATGCTGATTTTGGTCTCTGTATTCCCCTCCGATTCATCCATATGCCTTTGGCGATGTCTGATAACACTGCCATTGTTTGATAGCATTGGAACACACAAACACACACAAAGTCACAAACACACACACACCACTGCTGTAGGAGGCGGACAAGTGTCAGCTGGAGGCACAGAAAGATAGGCCGCCCCCGCTACACAGTTAATCTTAATGAAAAACGAGTCTGCCTCCAGACTGGGTACTTTGGCTGACATCCATTGATGTTCTTTCCTCAGTATTTATTTCCCTTATTATATTTATATATTTTTATAAAAGCATCATGGGCTTAAATTGAATGTATTTTCAATTGTCTAACATATTGCTCATCAATCTCATTTCCCTTTCGACTACGAGATCTAAAATGTGTTCATGATGAGTCAGCTGCTAAACTTTATCTGAAATATAAATGATGCAGTTATTTTTATGGTGATTAATGAACCAAATCCTTAAATATCTATTCATGTAAAACATCAAAGTTAACAGAGACCAAATACTGTAAGCTAGAAGTATTGTATTTTTGAGCATCACACTTCTTGAGGTGGTATCAGCTTTAAATTACTTATTTAACTTAATGGATTTTGAACAATTAGTCTTAGTTTGTGTTCCTTTACTAATGGATCTATTGTTTCAGCACTATTCCGTACATGTCATGTTATAAATTATGCCAGAGTACAGTATTTATTGCAGGAAACGAGGCACCTATTTTCATTTAAATCATCTTCTAATGCTTAATGGGTGTTGAATTGCTATGAATATTAATGTGAATGACTGGCTGTAGCTTTTTTTCTAGGCAGCTGTTCTGGCTGTTGTTCTTAGATAAAGAAAAATATATAATGAGGAAAAATATTTTGTATTACGAGGCACAATTACGAAAGAAAATGAACAGGCAATTAACAAAACTTCCTGTATTGCATAATTGTATATGCATAAAATGCATTATTTTTCAGGGGGCTGTTGTTTTGTCGTTTTAAAAAAAAAAAAAACATGCACAAAAACCAGGGCCAGTTGCATTATAAGTGCACCTAACACACAAAATACCCTTAAAAATAATATGTTATATAACACTGAAAAAGAACAGTTCATCCTTTCATCATTCTTTTCGAGAAACCTTTTTCTTCGGCAGATTGAACAGTCCAGTTCTTGCTGCACAATAGATCAAGAAGCTATCTACCCATCAGGCCAGACGCTGAATTGGTTTCCACTCCTACTGTAAACAAGTGCCTTGAGCCGAGTCCTGACCTCTTGCGCCTGTCAAATGTTCAACTTGGTGCTGTGACTTCCAATTTGCTCGTCTCATTGTTGCAGCACGAGGGGACAGGACTTGTCATGACTGGTCTGCGGACAGAGAGGCATGGAGTTCAGTGAAAGTGTCGTATCCCTCCGGTGAGGTCCTCTGGCAGGGCTTCCTCTTGGTCATCTGGCATGACATTGAGTCATCCTGACTGCAGAAGGGAATAAGGGGGTTTGACACTTTAGCCCCGAATCGCCAAGGGCTTGGACACTTAATTAACTCCTCACAGTTGTGTTCACTCGTTAATGTAAAGGATTACTGACTCCAGACTAAGTGAACGGACGAGCTTTGTCAGAAGTGGTCTTCGTTACTCACCCTAACATAATACCGGTGGACAAATATGTCAGGTTTTAGTTGATATATGAACAATATCTCCCAAATGGATATAAAAACATTGCAATAACCCACATTATGCCTTTAGCTAGTGTGACGACTCCTCCACACCACGTGGGGTGCTGTTCTGTGTGTTCTTTGTATGTGTGCTTAGGTTCGCAGGTTCAGGGGTTGATGAGCTACACCTGGAATTGAACAGGATATAGGAGGAGCCCAGCCGGTAACGAGGGAGAAACTCCTCTGGTCACTCTCTCCGTGCCAGCTTCGGGGACCTGAGGCTGGTCCTGTTCTTCATTTGTTTATAAAGAAATAAACAAATTAGTATTTTCTTACCTTTCGTCTCGCCTCCCTGTTGTTTGTTTGCAGCCCAGGAGCGGGTTGTAACAGATGGGGGCTCGTTGTTTTGGACCTGAGAAGCGTGTGAAACTGGACGGGTTTCGCGCAGCTGCTGTTGTCGCTGGGTGCGGCTGGTTGTGTTGGCAGTAGTGTTGCGGGGGGTGAGTGTTTGGCAGCGAAGGGAGCGCAGATCGTTGGTTACCGTGGTGTCTGTCCCTGTTAGGTATAGTACGGTCTTCCTTGGAGGTCGTAGGGGGGGCTGTTAGTGCGGTGTGAAAGTGGTTAGAGCTATTAGCTCGGGAGCACGCCGAGGCTGCAGGTGGAGTTGCCGGTTTGCCGGTCGCCTCGCCGAGCTTACGGTAGAGAAGTGCATAAGTACCCGCCATAATTAGCACCTGAAGACTAGCGGGGAGTTTAGCTAGTTTCTGAAGGCAGTTAGAGGGACGGGCCACGGTAGCGTGTAGGTTGTGTGGTAGCGTGAACGTGCACTACGTGTTTGCATGATGGAGAGTGTGGAGGACTTTGTGAGAGAGCCTACAGAGGAGCTACTGGAGGGTTTCTCACGTGAGCAGCTGATTAGTGTTGCTGAGCATTTCCGCTTGGATGTTGGGGATAAGAGGATGAAGGAAAACATAAGAGGGATTGTTAGGGCAAATCTGTTCGAGTTGGGGGTTTTCAAAGGGGGAAATATACGGTTGATCCTAGCAGAGACGGTGTCAGTACGTCTGGCTCCCGTGATACAGACCTGACTTTTGAGCAAAGAGAGAGACTGTTAATGTTGCAGGTAGAAATTAAAAGGCTTGAGTTAGAGGAGCGGAGGTTGGGTTTACCTGCTGGAGCTGCAAGTCAGGCCTCTAATTTCCCTGGTAGAGCTACTCCATTCGACGTTGCCGGTAATCTGCGGGTTGTGCCAAGAGAGTGGTCAGAGGCTAATAGCACCTTATTGCTGCAGTGTGTGCTAACAGGTAGGGCCCAGGAAGCTTACTCTGCTTTAACGACGGAGGACAGCAAAGTGTATCTGAGGGTTAAAACTGCTGCGTTGAAAGCTTACGAGTTGGTCCCTGAGGCCTATCGACAGAGGTTTCGGTCCTGGGAGATGTCTGACAGGCAGACACATGTTGAGTTTGCCAGGGATCTGGTTACCTCTTTTAGTAGGTGGTGTAACTCCTTGAAGGTGGATACCTATGTCGCATTGTGTGAGTTGATGGTGTTGGAGCAATTTAAAAATTCTGTGCCCAGACACATTGCGGTTTACATCAGCGAGCGTAAGGTGACAACTGCTGCAGAGGCTGCTGCTCTGGCAGATGATTATGTGCTAACGCACAGGGGTGGTCGCGACTTCAGGGTCCAGGACCAAGGGGATATGTATGGTCCTGGGAGATGGGAGGAGAAAAATAGGTCGACCTGGACGTATGATGCGAGGTCAGGCACAGGGTGATTCGGATATATGTCATTTCTGCAAGGGGAGAGGGCACTGGAAGGGGGACTGTCCCAAAGCTAAGGCTAGCAGGGGGAACCATGTAGGCCAGGTTAACTCTGCTGCTTGTGCTGTGTCTGTAAAACCTGTCCCTGTCGTATTTCCCTGTCAGCAGGTTAATGAGCCATGCGGGTTGAAGGAACCGGATTTCTCTGCGTTTATGTCAAACGGATACGTGTCACTGGTGGGGGGTGACGTTAGGGTGCCGGTAAGAATTTTGAGGGACACGGCAGCATATGATTCCTACATTTTGAGCTCTGTGTTATCATTTTCACACAACTCTGGGACTGGGGATTTTGTCCTGATGCGAGGTATGGGGATGAGTGTTGTGCCTGTTCCTCTGCATTTGGTTGTGCTTAACTCTGATTTGGTACAGGGGGAGGTTGTCATGGGGGTCCGTCCTGTACTGCCGATTGAAGGAGTGGATATCATCCTGGGGAACGGCCTGGCTGGCAGCCGGGTGTGGGCTGATGGTCCTCCACCTCCGGTAGTGTCATCTTCACCCCCGGAGACTGGTTACCCCGATGAGATGGCTAGGTGTTTTCCTGATGTGTTTGTAGCTTGTGCGGTGACACGGGCTGGGAGCCGTGTCCAAGAGGAATCTGAGGAGGATGCGATTGATGTAGATTTTGTGGTTGTTCCTGACTCATTGTTGTCTGTCTCCCGCAGTGAATTGGGAGTAGAACAGAAGGCTGACGTCTCCCTGGTCGGTTCTTTGAGGCGGTTCTCTCCACTGAGGATGGAGAGAGCGCCGCCGGTGGTTATCTGCTGCAGGGGGAGCTGCTGGTCAGGAAATGGTTACCACATGGGGAGGATTTCATCGGTGAGCCAGTGTTTCAGGTTGTGGTCCCGTTAAAATTTCGGGAGGAGGTACTTAGGACCGCACATAATCAATCGGGACACCTGGGCGTCCGTAAAACCTATAATTACATCTTGCGGTATTTTTTTTGGCCTCTGTTAAGGAAAGACGTGTCTCGGTATATTAAATCGTGTCACACATGCCAAATGACGGGTAAGCCAAATCAGAAAGTGAAATCCGCTCCATTGTCTCCCATTCCAGCGGTAATGCAGGCTTTTGAGTATTTGATTATTGATTGCGTGGGGCCTTTACCTTGTTCTAAAGCAGGTAGCAATTATTTGCTTACTGTGATGTGTCAAAGCACAAGGTATCCAGCTGCGTACCCGCTGCGTTCCATCACCACACGGTCAGTTGTAAAAGCCCTGACACGTTTCATGTCAATCTTTGGAATCCCAAAAGTGATTCAGAGCGATCAGGGTTCAAACTTCTCATCACATCTTTTTGCACAGGTGGTGAAGCAGTTGAAGGTCCAGCATAGGCAGTCTTCTGCATATCACCCACAGAGCCAAGGAGTGTTAGAGAGGTTCCATCAGACTCTGAAGTCTCTGTTACGGGGTTATTGTGTGGAGATGAATCAGGATTGGGAGGAAGGGCTACCCTGGCTTATGTTAGCGGCAAGAGAAGTTGTACAGGAGAGTACAGGGTTTAGCCCTAATGAACTTGTTTTTGGCCACAGGGTGCGTGGGCCGCTTGCGCTGTTGAGCGATGCTGTCACGCCGTCAGAAACCCCTAGGAAACTTGTTGACTATGTAAACGGGTTCCGGCATCGGTTGTATTCAGCTGCGGAGATGGCCAGGGATAAATTGTCGTCCGCCCAGGGAAAGATGAAGCGTCTGTATGACCGGAGAACCAAGCAGCGCTCGTTTAGTCCTGGTGATCAGGTCCTGGCTTTGTTGCCAATGGTCAACTCGCCGTTTCAGGCAAAGTTTTCTGGCCCTTTCACAGTACTCGAGCAGGTATCTGACCAAAATGTACTCCTGTCCACGCCGAAGCGTAGAAAAGCCACTCAGCTCTGCCATGTAAACCTACTGAAGTCGTACTATGGTGTTGAGACTAGACCCCTCTCAGCAGCAGCGGCAGTGGGGAGTAGTCAGGTCTTCGGAGGTGAAGATGATGGGGTTACAGCGCCTGATGAGAGCTTGTTGCGGGGAAGGTTGAAAAATACTGAAACGTTGCAGAATATGGAGTCACTGTTGGGTCATTTGTTGGCAGAAGAAAGGGTTGAGTTGACTGCTCTGATTCGTAGTAATATGTGTCTGTTCAGTGATACACCTAGCCGAACACACATGGTAGTGCACGATATAGATGTGGAGGGTGCGCATCCCATTCGCCAGCGTTTCTATCGTGTGTCTGAGGTAAAACGGCAGATAATGGACAAAGAAATCAAGTACATGCTCGAAAATGGAATCGCCGAACCGTCTTGTTCTAGCTGGGCATCACCATGTCTGCTTGTGGAGAAGTCTGATAAGAGTCCTAGGTTTTGCACAGATTATCGGAAGGTTAACGCGGTTACTAAACCGGATGCGTATCCACTGCCTCGTATGGAGGATTGTATTGATCAGGTTGGTTCTGCGCAGTTTGTGAGCAAATTTGACCTCCTAAAGGGTTACTGGCAGGTTCCACTTTCTCAAAGGGCCAAGGACATCTCTGCTTTTATTACACCCTCAGGATTATATTCCTATAATGTGATGAGTTTTGGTCTGCGTAATGCTCCCTCCACATTTCAGCGACTTATGAACAGGGTGGTGTCGGGATTGGAAGGTTGTGCCGTGTACTTGGATGACGTTGTGATCTATAGCGATACGTGGGAAGAACATTTGGCCCGTATTAAGAGACTGTTTGACCGGTTGGGTGAAGCGTGCCTGACGGTGAACTTGGCAAAGTGTGACTTTGCAAAGGCCACCGTCACTTACCTCGGAAAAGTGGTAGGGCAGGGGACAGTGTCTGCCGTCGAGGCCAAAGTAAGTGCGATAACCAAGTACCCAGTTCCTACTACCAAAAAGGAACTTCAGCGGTTCCTTGGGTTAGTTGGGTATTATCGCAGTTTTTGTAAGAACTTTTCAACTGTGGTGGCTCCCCTGACCGATTTGCTGAAAGGGAAGGCCCGGTATGTTTGGTCAGATGTGTGCCAGCAGGCTTTTGGTAATGTCAAGTCTGTTCTGTCTTCACCTCCTGTGCTGGCCGCTCCTTGCATGATTCGACCTTTTCAACTGCATGTGGATGCAAGTGATGTCGGGACAGGAGCCGTACTGTTCCAAGCTGATGGTAGTGGGGTGGACCGCCCCGTGAGTTTCTATTCCAAGAAGTTTAACTCGTTTCAGTTGAACTACTCGGTAATCGAAAAGGAAACCCTCGCGCTCATCTGGGCGTTACAGCATTTTGATGTGTATGTAGGCTCCAGTGTTCCGCTGGTTGTGTACACAGACCATAACCCCATCACTTTCTTGAACTCCGTTTGTTGCCCAAATAGTAGGTTAATGAGGTGGATGCTGTATCTACAGGCCTATTGCCTGGACATTCGCCACATTAAAGGTTCGGATAACGTGGTAGCCGATGCATTGTCTAGAGCTCCGAGCTTCTGAAATGTCACTGTTATTGGGTAGCTTACGGTGTTCTTAGGAGAACTCCGTTCTTATGGGGGGGAGTGTGACGACTCCTCCACACCACGTGGGGTGCTGTTCTGTGTGTTCTTTGTATGTGTGCTTAGGTTCGCAGGTTCAGGGGTTGATGAGCTACACCTGGAATTGAACAGGATATAGGAGGAGCCCAGCCGGTAACGAGGGAGGAACTCCTCTGGTCACTCTCTCCGTGCCAGCTTCGGGGACCTGAGGCTGGTCCTGTTCTTCATTTGTTTATAAAGAAATAAACAAATGAGTATTTTCTTACCTTTCGTCTCGCCTCCCTGTTTTTTGTTTGCAGCCCAGGAGCGGGTTGTAACACTAGCATGAGATGTATGCTAATGTGTTCAGAGGAAGATCACTGGTGCTTGGACTTTGCTTATGCACAATGCTTTTTTTCTGTTCAATAAAGTGTGTTTTTTAAAGTTTAACATTTTGTTTTTTATATTTAATAATTATTACCCGTGTCTTTGAATAGCAAGTTTAGCAAGTCAGCTAACGCAGGCGTAGCAGGCTACTAATATAAAGAAAAGCACCGTTAAAGGTCGCCTATTGTGCAAAATCCACTTTTTCATGTCATTTATACATCAACATGTGTCCCCTCTGTGTTAAGAGATTCTGAACGTTTCTGGAAGAAAGATTCGCTCACTTTTTCACTTTTTGTCTGAAAATGAGCAGATCTGATTTTGGCCACTTTATGATGTCATAACGTTTTTTTGGCTTGTGTAACCATTAGCCAATCAGCAACCAAGGTAACCCCCCCCCCCAGCTTATCACCTGGATCTCCTCCTCGAGCACCATTGTGTTCTATTTTAACCAGATGTCTCCCAGAGGGGCGTGGGGAGGGGCTCCTTATTTTCATCTGAAGTAACAGACAGAGAATCAGCACTTTTGTAACAGGGCTGAAACAGAGGGGATTATGGGATGCTGCAATGATCTGTTTGGTATTTGGAGCCAAACACTTCAGATACATGTTTTATATCTGAGACCTATAATATATTGATGAAAAACAGTATAACAGGGGAGCCTTAAGTTATGATGAGGCAGACGCCCCAAAAAGATTGTTCTCAGTCTGTCTTTGCTCTTAATCAGCTCAGTTGTTTGTAGCTTTTACTCCTTTCCTTATTGAGATAATTGTACCTTGGGAAGCTAACATTCACAGTCACAGACATTTTGGATTAGCTGAGCTGAGAAAATCAGGTTAATGTTGGTCCTACACCAAGTGACTAACTTTAGTGAACGTCGCTAACTACCTAAAACAGGTTTAGGGTCTGTTTATGAATTATGATAACTGTTATCTTCGACACCAAGGTGGTATTCAAAATGTTGGAAAACACTAACGTTACTAAGAAAAAACAAAGAGTTTGAAAAACAGAGATATGGCAAACATGACATTGTGTAGGTAAAGAGATTTCTTTAGAACTATGTCAAAACATAGTCTCAGTTTACGACAACAATTGACTTAAATTATTTCAACAAATTCTTCAAATATTTGTGCAAGAAAACCAAAAGGCATGATTTACTCGCTTCTTCAGCCATTGATTAAGCAACTTTCTAACCTGGATTTAAAACTATAATTACTCTTGAACCAATACAAAAATGTAACAACATTATCCCGAGGGAAATTGGCGTTAAGAGAACAAGAACTGGGAGCAGAACTCTTTCAGGGACCTTGAAGTGCTGTGAAGCAGATCAGAAATGATGTGAATTGAATCTGCTGCCTGCCTGAAAGGAAGCTATCAAAAGTAAAGCAGTAAGTGTCAAGTCTATGTTACTGACTTTTTGAGATGTTGGACTTTGTGAGAACCTAATGAAGTCTTTTACAGTAGTTCATGACCAAAGAAATATTTAAATAACAGCATAACAGCGGATATACCTTAATTCTGCAAGCTGATTAACCCTTTGTTGTCTTTGACGTCAGCACAAGAGAAAAAATTATCTACGATAAGAAGCAATCTATGTAATCCAACCCTCACACGCTGCTGGTAACTGTTGGCAACAGTACTTCTGATGTGCAAGCTTCTAATTGGATGCAACCCGATTACAATCACTGGTTTCATGATGGAAAGTCTTAATTTGAAGCTTTGTTGACGAGGTATTTGAAATCTTATCAGACTATTGCAGAAAGATTCTTGGTCTATTAAAACACCCACTCATAACTTTTTCAGAAAAGTTCTGAAGTACACCATCTATGCAGCTCATCCAGAATGCAGCGACTCGTCTGGTCTTCAACCTTCCTAAATATTCCCACACCACGCCGCTCCTCCGCTCCCTCCACTGGCTTCCGGTAACTGCGATAATCCACTTCAAGACAATGGCACTTGCGTACCATGCTGCAAATGGATCTGGCCCTTCCTACATCCAGGACATGGTTAAACCGTACACCCCAGCACGTGCACTCCGCTCTGCATCAACAAAACGGCTCGCTGCACCCTCGCTGCGAGGGGGACCCAAGTTCCCATCAGCAAAAACACGTGGGTTTGCTATCCTGTCTCCAACATGGAGGAAAAAGCTCCCCATTGAAATCAGGACAGCAGATAGCTTACACACCTTCTGCGGGAGACTGAAAACTCATCTCTTTCGACTCCACTTCGAGCGATATAATTACTAACAAAGCACTGCTAACAGAGCACTTATATACTAACAAAGGACTGGCTTATCTATAGCCAGTTGAGTAGCACTTGAAATGTTTTGGCTCTGAAACCTGATGTACCCGTTTTCTTCAACTTTGTATCTTCCTGGTCGAATGCACTTATTGTAAATCGCTTTGGATAAAAGCCTGAGCTTTTTTTTTCAATCACCGGACCTGGGGGGACAGAGCCTTCTCCGTCGCTGCCCCCTCCCTCTGAAACTTACTCCCACAACCCATCAGAGACTGCACTGACCTCACCACCTTCAAAAAACTCACAAAAACTCATCTCTTCAATCTGGCTTTTAATGTACGATTGTTTTTGTATTATTTGACTTTAACTTAACTATATATTTATTTGTTGTTCCTTTATTTTATTTTCACTATAGGCCTATCTGTAAAGCGTCTTTGAGCACCTGTAAAAGCGCTAACAAAATAAATCTATTATTATTATTATTAGCTAAATGCAATGTGATGTAATCTTTCAAGTCAACCAAAAATCCTTGTATTCATTTAATTTCAAACCTTTATTTATACAGATAAATTCCATTGAGATCATTGATCTCTTTTCCAAGGGAGACCTGCTCAAGTAGTTCCACATGAAACATAAAAGCATAAATAGAACAACAAAAGGACATCATACAGCATCATTTACATAATTAGCCACATAAACAGGTACCAATAGCTTCCGATTGAGTAGCATCCAACCGAGCTTTAAAAACATTTAGTGGCACCAGATTGTTCAGTTTCCATTTAATTTTCAGACTATTCCAAGACAGAGGAGCTGCGCATCTAAAAGCTGTCTTCCCTAAGACAGTCCTAGCAGTTGGCACATTTAATAAAACCACAGCATTCGATCTCAGGCAGTAGCCACTTACAATTTCCCGTGAGATCAGGGAGCAGATATGAGATGGAAGTTTCCCTAACATGGCTTTGTATATAAAAATGTACCAGTGACTGAGCCTCTGTACAGTTAGTGAAAGCAAACCAGCCCTTGCATACAGGGTACAGTGATGAGTTAATGCTTTACAGTTTGTCACAAATCTTAGGCTGCGGCCACACGAGGACGAAAACGGCTAAACGCATAGGATTAGCGCAAACGCAAAAAAGCTTCCGTCCACACGCAATAGTCATCCGGATAGTGTCTGCCCACACGAGACGGCTCCATTTAGCTCCAACCGCTGGAGAAGCTGCAGTACATGCAGGAGCCTGTACGTGGCGCTGTAACTTCCTCCACAAAAGCAGCGAAGAAGCATGGTTGTCATGGTTGCCCTTCTGTTTATTCTCCGCGGTGGGGGCCGAGGGAACCGGGCAGAGTTTTTCGCCAGTCAACGTGTATTAAAGTGTAAATCTTCCGACAAAATTATAAAAGTGCCGGTCAAAGGTCTTCTTTGTTATTTATTGAGCTTTAAAACAAATGAATAACGACTCTATATAATATAATGATAAAATACACGGAGCCTCTCTTTTTCCTCCCTCTCTTCGGACAGCGCCAGTGTCTGTCTCATGCAGCAGCTGATCCAAATGAGTGGCCCGGCCGACAGTAAAAATAAACATATGTATAACTAGTTTAGGGCGTTTGAGAGGTAATTAAAATAGCTAAGGGTGATGATCTGACTTGAAGTGTGTGTTTTGCTGCAGCGGGAGGAGCTGCAGGTGAGCAGAGCTGCGTGTCTCAGTCCTGTCAGATTAGACTTCACTCGCGTTTAGGTCCATATCGAGAGAAAGATAAATAATCTGAATTCAGTGTGCAGTTTACTTTGACGGGGGGGGAGCAGCAGAGGTGGGGAGAGGCAGGGCTATTGCCTCATCATCATCAGAAAATGATCGTATAGGGCGTACACACGGAGCCGTTTGACCCCCCAGAGCGTTGCGTATGCCGTTCTATCCACCTTGGGACCCGTTATCG
The DNA here is from genome assembly GCF_902827115.2 of Pseudochaenichthys georgianus. Classification (NCBI taxonomy): domain Eukaryota; kingdom Metazoa; phylum Chordata; class Actinopteri; order Perciformes; family Channichthyidae; genus Pseudochaenichthys; species Pseudochaenichthys georgianus. The sequence continues at coordinate 36,275,186 of NC_047518.2, read as the reverse complement.
TTTCCTCAGTCGTTTAGTGCCGTACTCGGTCGCCCTCGTGTGGTCGAACGGTCTATATGACACTAAACAGTAACGCAAACGACCGTTTTCGTCCACGTGTGGCCGCAGCCTCAGTGCACTGTGATACGCAGCATCTAACTTGACCAGGCAATTGGCAGGTGCATTCATATATATCAAATCATCATAGTCCAGCACAGGTAAAAAGGTCACAGTGACTAGCCTTTTCCTGGCCTCAAGCGAGAAACGGGACTTGTTCCTGTAGAAGAAAAACCTAGCCTAACCCTCAGCTTTTTAAGCAGGTTATTGACATGAAGTTTAAAAGTGAGACAATAGTGAGACAATACTGGCTAGCCTCTGCTATAAAATGTGATGATCAACGTGTCAAACTCTTTTGAAAGGTCAATAAATAGAGCTGCACAACTCTGCTTATTATCTAAAATACTTGCCACATCATTTACCACTTTCATTGTGGCAGTGATGGTGCTGTGTTGCTTTCTGAAGCCTGACTGATGTTTAGACAGGATGTAATTTGTACATAAAAACACCTTTACCTGTTCACTCACTAAGGCTGCGGCCACACGAGGACGAATTCGGTCATTTGCGTTACTGTTTAGTGTCATATAGACCGTTCGGCCACACGAGGACGACCGAATACGGCACTAAACGACTGAGGAAACGATAACGGGTCCCAAGGTGGATAGAAAGGCATACGTAACTCTCTGGGGGGGTCAAACGGCTCCGTGTGTGCGCCCTATCCGAACAAACCCTGTGGTTTGTCCGCTCTGTGATTGGATGTTGGAGTGGCAGTGCGCGAAGTTTACGCTGAGCGACAAACAGCATTTTGAAATGGAATGAAACCCATCGACGGCACACTATTCAAAACAGGAATCGAACGTCTCCTACCTCCCCCCCCCCCTTAGGCTCCTCCAACAGTGCAACAGAATAAAACAGATACACAGAACAAATAGTGCAAGTCAATACAAATAGTAAAATAGTGAAATAGTGCAATAAGAGTCTATACAAGTGATTGGAATATGATATATTAGACAAATCATTTCTAAGTAGCAGCCAGATTAATGCTATGGATGTTATTTCAAAGTGCAGGTGTTTAATAGTCTTATGGCCTGTGGGATGAAGCTGTCCCTGAGTCTGGTGGTTTGAGTCCGGATGTAAGATAAGATAAGATAAGATGGTACTTTATTGATCCCAATTTGGGACATTGTTTTTGTTGCAGCAGCATAAAAGACAAGGCATTTTACAATAAAACAAAACCACAAATAAACAAGAATAGAAAGAAAAGAAAAGAAAATAGAAAATATACGTGTTAAAATAGAAAACATACATGTAGATTATTATATATGCAAATATACATGTATATGACACATATGTACAAATATATGTATATGTACAAAATATATGACAATGGAATATCAAATATTGAACAGATTATATATGTGTAAAATGTACAGCGAGGTTGTATTACAAGAGAAACTATGGAGGAGAGAGTTCTCTTCCAGCCAGAGGTGATTTATTGTACAGAGCTATTGCAGTGGGCAGGAATGTGTTCCTGTATCGGTCCTTGTGACAGCGGAGCTGCAGCAGTCTGTTGGAGAAGGAGCTCCGTTGACTGTCCAGCTGCAGGTGGAGAGGATGGGTGGGGTTATCCATCATGGACAAGAGTCTGTTCAGTGTCCTCCTCTCCACCACAGCTTCAAAGGGGTCCAGCTTGATGCCGATGACAGACCCAGCTTTCCTGATCAGTTTATTGATCCTGCTGGTGTCACCGGCTCTGATGTTGCCCATCCAGCAGACCGCAGCAAAGAAGAGTGCACTGGCCACAACAGACTAGAAGATCTCCAGCATCTTGCTGCACACGTGGAAGGATCTCAGCTTCCTCAGAAAATAGAGTCTGCTCATCCCCTTCTTGTACACAGCGTCAGTGTTGATCCTCCAGTTCAGCCCATAAGTGCACTCCCAGGTACTATAATCCTCCACAACAGCCACATCCTCTCCTAGAATGCGGCTGTTGTGCCAGATGGCAGCAGACAGAACAGTTTGTGGCTGGGGTGATGTGGGTCTTTTATAATCCTGAGGGCTTTCTTTAAGGTTAACCTGGTATTTTTACTCCACTACATTTATTTTAGTTACTTTACCGATTCTGATGAATGATGTGAAATATAAGCAACCCTTAAAGCAGACTTTAGTTACACCCGAGTAAAATTCAGGGAAGGTGATTGTCAAGTGCCAACAATCAGGAAAGATATTTGATTGGAGGACTGGCTTATAAAGCCAGTTGAGTAGCACTTGAAATGTTTTGGCTCTATGAAACCTGATGTACTTATATGATTCTGTTTTCTTCAAGGTTGTATTTTGTTGGTCGAACGCACTTATTGTAAGTCGCTTTGGATAAAAGCGTCAGCTAAATGCAATGTAATGATTTTTGGTGCTTGAGAAGACTAAATATGTATCTGCAGATCCCTATAAAGTATATACATTACTCGTTATTCTCTACAAATAGTTAATTAAAAACTGTATATAATTGCTATTTTGGACATCCCTTTTCAAGATTTCAATATTACTCTAAAGGTGTAATAACGTGCTTTAACCAGTAGGCAGGTTTGGGTTAAAAAGCTGTCAAGTTTACAGTGTTAACAAAATAAAATATACTGCTGTTTCTGGTTTAGTTTACGATGGATATATTTAGTTATTGTTTTGATATTTGTAACACAAAAGCGATGGAAAAACCCCACAGCAACACAGAAAAGATGGTCTTAACATGACCCAGCGGTCTAGTGGTTAATAAAAAACAATAATATCAAAACAAATTATTACTACTAACTTTATTGTGAAATTAAAACAGAACGGTAAAAGAATAGTTTCCGGTCTATTCTGAGCCCGATCTCTGTAGATAAATACAAATAAAGAACTACGACAGATGTGTAATATTTAATGCAGCCAAACCATGTATTACAATGCATTCATCTGATGACTTTCAAAGAGTAAAGCAAGCACTGCTGAATAAAGTATGATTTATCTTTTACGAAACGTTTTTTTGTTATGGAATGCAGTTGGAGGTCAACCAATCACAAAGCTTGAGGCAACGCGGAACAATAGCTGAGGATTCTGGGTAGTGTAGTGTCTTCGGCCATCCTAAACTGAACAAATATTTGTTTCTCCGAATCGAAGGGGAAAATTACAAAAGCATTGTACACAACTTAAACCAATCAATGTTGTGTAATCAACAAGGATAATCTGGTATTTTGAGTTGATGAGTAATGCAGATAGCACTGTAAAATCAATAGACAGTAAAGAGAATACTTACTTCCAGGTGTAAAATCCTGCGTTATCCAATGGGAATGGACGCTCACATTGCTCTCCGTAATACAATAAAGGGGACATGATCAAATCGGAATATAATGTTCTTTTAAAAATCGTTAACTAAAGGGAACAATCTATTCGACACAGCTGAAGCTCTGGCCTTCCTTAAAAACAAACTAATGTAATACAAATCACAGTTGTATTACACACAATGCACTGTTTTTTGAGAACAAAAATTCGTAACTAATGCACCATAATACATTCTGACGAAAGATAAAAATGATTATGAATACAAATAAAATAAAAGAAGCCTCCCGTGAGTTACTACAAGCTATAAAGTAGATTTAAAAAACGTTTTATAGAATAAAAGCTCACTGCAGGACATTGTAGAAATGCGTGTGTGCACCACGACAAAGAAGCCTCATTCACTTTACATTGGGGTTGTTTGCGTGGTGCAGACACGTAAATGTAACAAAGTTCGTGACTCCACCACGCAATGCGGTGTTAAGGAGTCCTGGTGGAGTCACGCATTCTGGTGAGATCAGGTTGAATTTAGCATAGTAGCCCTGTCCGATATAGTGCCAGATGCTGTGGTAATGCACGGAGGTAGCTCATTACGGATATCGCTGGTGGATAACGATTTAATGGCTTTCCAACATTTTCCAGGATTATTCAGATTCTTTGTGGTAACTGACAGATAGTACTTTGATTTAGCACTTTTGATATGTGAAGTGAAGCTATTTATTAGCTGCCTAAAATGCAGCCATTCTACCTCTGAGCCTGATTTCCTAGCCTTTGCCCAGGCCTGGTTTCTCTCATGAAGGAGACTGGACAGATTAGCAGAAAACCAAGGATTGTCTCGTCCCTTTACTCTTAATGTACGCAGGGGTGCATGTCTATCAATGATCTCCATAAAACCAAGATACAAATAAGACCATGCGGTTTCTACATCAGCACACAGATCGATTTTACCCCAATCAAAATCAAACAGATCATGAACAAAACCCTGCTCCACAAAATGTTTTTTGTCTCTCTTAATGATAATGCAAGGTTTAACCTTTTGGACCTTAGTGTCCCTAATTGTGGCTACAGCACAGTGATCGCTCAGATCATTTGCAAATACTCCCACAGATGAATATTTATGGGGAACATTAGTTATAATGAGATCAATTAGGGAGGATTTATTAGGGGACTTAATGTTAGGGCGAGTAGGACTGTCCACAATCTGAGTAACATTTAAAGAGATACAAAGGTTTTTTAAATCCTCTGACACTGCAGTTAACCAGTCCCAGTTAAAATCTCCAAGTAGCACTATGTCCTTGTAGTCTAGTTGTGATAAAAGGTTTGCTAGTGAAGACAAGGAGTCTTTGACAGCTGAGGGGGGTCTGTAACAGCCCACCAACATGACCTTTTGACCCTTTGCCACTTCTATATTTATGGCTAAAAATTCAAAATGCTTACTGATCGATTTGGAAACTAATGTGGTTACACTGAACTTATTCTTAACATAAATGGCAACGCCACCACCTTTTATTAGGCCGGTCGGTACGATACACATTAAAACCATTTAAGGCAATGTCAGAGGCCAAAATAGATTTGATAAAACAATGACGTCAGCGTCAGTCGACCTCGCCCAGATACAGACAAAATCTAGTTCACCTAACAGACTGCGCACATTCAAGTGGATGAAACCCAACCCAGACCTAGCTTTAAAATCAGCAGGAGTAGCGATCTGACTATTACTACTGGGCGGACCAGGGTTAGGTTGTACATTTCCTGACAGTAATAACAACAAAACCAGACATCTTTTCCTCTTAAACGACACACATACATTGTCATCTAATTTAGAAACACCGGAAAAGTCTGCGAGAGTGTGATTAGAGCTTAAGAAGCAGTCCTGAAGAACCATCATCGCAGGAAAACAAAAAAGACAAACATATTTTGTCGAGCAGATTGTCTGTGACAAGGCAACCGGTAATTGTTTGAGCAACACATCCAAACCTTTGCCCACTGCGGGTGGCAGAACAGGCCTGAATCCAGTAGACTTCTCAGAATGACTAGAGATCTTCTCATAGTCCAAAACAGTTAACAGGCACAGCAGAATCCCGATATGGGCCATTTTCCCAGACCAGCACATAGTATCCGCGATGTTCCTGGAGCAAAATCAGCACAGCAGCAAAGGACAGGAGAAAATAGCAGCGTGAAAGCGCTCCGGTCCCTCCGTGGTATCCCCGGGGTGAAAGCAGGCCTCTGCAACAGCAGAACCAGGACAGGTGGAAAGCAGGCCCCAGCCATGGTAAAATCCTCCTCCGCACAGCAGCACACGCCCGGTGGAAGCAGGCCAAGCCTGAAGCGTGGATCCACTCCGTCTCTCCGCGACGACTCCGGGGTAAAAGCCTCTCCAGTACAGCCGTATTCTACAGGTGGGAGCAGGCCTCCGTAGGTCGCAGATCGCAGATCGCAGGCAGCAACAGGTGGAGCCGCTCCGTCTCTTCGCGACGAGCAGGCCTCCGTAAATCGCAGATCGCATGCAGCAACAGGTGGAGCCGCTACGTCTCTTCACGACGTCTCCGGAGGAAAAACACCTCAGTACAGCCGTACTCGACAGGTGGGAGTAGGCCTCGGCAGATCGCAGACAACTAAAACTACTACTTGTATGAGCAGGGATGGCTAAAAGTTTGTAAGCAGGAGAGCTAGATGCTAACAGATGCCAGATGCTAACAGGTAGTGCGAGCCTGTAGAAATTGCAACTGCCTCCAATGACAGCGTAGGCCTAGAGCCTGGCGTATGAGCGTGTGTGTAGTCATAGTTGCAGGTCTAAACCAATTATGTTCCACAGACAAGCCTTTTGTTGGACTACGACAAACCAATTTCCTGAATCTATGGCAGCAAAGAGACTTATCACTTCTCTTATTCGGTCTCCGTAGCATACAAGTAACGCATAGTGCCTTTTGAAATAAGCAATATTTCTTATCTAAATAAATCAATTACCGCCATCTGCACAAACCCCACAAGGTCACTGAATTCTCAATTTTTGCAAACTCTACTGGTTTCAAATAGCCAGCGATCAAAATACTGAGGAAAACTAGTTTCATAAAGTAAGGATCGTTGTTAGGTGAACTAAATTGCAAGGTTCCATTTAATAGAAGGCGACTCATCAGGTCTGAATAATAATGACATTGGTGCCCATCTCATAATAAGTCTTGGCTTTATGTGGCAGACAGCTCGAGCAGCCCAGGCTGAAATTGAATTTGGTTCATTTCCTTCTTCTGTCTAATTATTTTGTGCACTTCTCCTCTACTTGGCATTGATTGTTACGATACAAGGTGCATCTAGGCTAACTTCCTTCAGACACAGACATGCACACACACACAAATACAAAAGGGGCCTCTGTGCTTTCAGAAAAGCATTAAGGGCATATAAAACCACTTAAAAAGTGTATTCAAAGATGTTAAAAGCTTTTCTCCTCATGTTCAGCTCGACCTCAAATTCTTAAAAACACAAAAATAGACCGATTTAGTTCTGAGATGGTGACCTGTAGGACTTGTTTGGCTGGATTCTGCCAAGTGCATGATGGATCCAGACCTTGTGACGATGACTGTGATCAAACATGTTAGGCAAAAAGACATGAATGAATGAAGGTGAATGTCCCCCCGTCTCATAACAGTAATTTTAATTAGGGTGAGCAGAAGGCAGAGTGTACAGTGAACACTTGCTTTCCGTCCAAGTTGTTTTGTCTGGAGTTTGTCAGAGCTTATTTTGGCAATGAGCATTGTGCGGTCAGGAAACAATTGCATTTTGTGTTTCAATGTTGGTCCAAAATAGTTAGTATTTTAGCTAATTAGAGACTTTTGGGTCTGGTTCAGACTCTGACCATAAGTCATGGCATTCTTGTCCATGCTCTGGGACTCTTTTAGTGCCAGTAATGCTTTTCTCTTTTTTTTCCCAGACAGCTGCTCCAGCTTTTACCCCCAGATTAGCACTAATGTCAATAACGATCACACTGTGCCGAAAAACATCCAAGATGGTCGAGCCAAGTCATAAGTACCACTTTGTTTAACATGTCTCTGAGGATAGGGGGAATCCATAATTGGAGAAAACAATTGACTGTGATCTTCTGATCAAGTGCATATGCAATCAATTGTGTGCATTGTGTACAGCAGAAGTATCTAGTCATACAATGTTTAATAGTTGTGCAATTCCCATTAATGATGAAGACTCCTGCAGGGTCAATCTGTAGCATGCACCTAAATGTTTTGATCTTTACAAAACACCATTGCACTGAGATGTGTCACAACCCAAAGTTTATATTGAACGTATCATAGCGTCAAACATATCCTGATTAAATAATGGAGGAAAGTTGTGTGGGATGTGATGGAATGCTGCAGTGCATTTCTGGATATATCGTATGACATAACATATAGTACCAGACTTATATCTGTACTCAGGCCCGGACTGGCCATCGGGAGGACCGGGAGGTTTCCCGATGGCCTGGCCTGTTAAGTGGCCTGCTGGCCTGTGGAATTTCTCTCTTTTTATGTATGTATTGTGAACGCAACGCTGCGCAAATCTGGGTCTGACTCTGCCTCACAGAGGGTGACTGGCTGTCTACATGATGTGGCCTGCCGACATGGCCACTTTCATACAGATCATACATACACTAATGCCCTCGATTGGTCTCTGTGTGTCATTCAAGCTCGGGAGGGTGTGTGTAATGTGGCGCGAGCGAGTGAGATAAAGCGCGCGCACCGGTTACGTGTATTGTTGTTGTTAGCATCTGGTGCTAGCTAGCTGCGCTAACGGATATAAGCAGCTTTTTCAACAACAAGATGGAGGAGAGTCCTCTCCTGTCAGACTGAGAGACTGATAACTACAGCTCAGGTGAGGTAAAGGACTCTGAGTGTTTAGATAGTTAACTTAGTCTAAGTTATCTCTGTGGGTCTCAAAGGGTTTATGTAAACACATATTTCCATTTGAGGGGGGAGTGATTAGTAAAATATGCATGAATAATACAAATAAAATGTTAACTAGGTGAAAAAAGGTAAGATAAACTTGTTGAGACCTAAAACTAGTCTTTGCTGCTGCCTCAAAGAGGAGCAGGAGGGAGAGGAGGGAGACAGGTGAGGCTGGTTCAGGAGCACACACTCGCAACTATAAATGAACCAAAAACAAATAAATAAACAAGTTTCAATGTTTTTTCATATTGGATATGGTATGTTATTGATTATGGCCATGATTTTATGATTATTTAAATGTATACAATTCTGTTTCATATGGGTGTAGTCTCTTTATTTCCCCCTCAAAATGCACCAGATGGATGCATTTAAGTCCAACATTTAAAACAAATCTTACCGGGGGAGCATGCCCCCGGACCCCCCTATAGGATTTGAGGTCCACCTCCACTTAAAATATGTTCACATAGGTTCCTAAATAGATTTGCACATTTTTTTAAATAGTAACACATGTCCATATGTTTATTTTTGGGTAGTAGATTTAGACGGCTATCACTATGGGCAGCAATGCTGTAAAAATTGACAAATAAATCTAGCAAAATGGCACAAAAAACTAGTAGTGGCCTGGCTGGGTGTATAATTCCCGGGCCTGACTTATTGTCCCAGTCCGGCCCTGTCTGTACTGCATTCAAATGAAATGTGTCTTCTGTCGGTATAAGGCTGGGTTATGAATGACATTTAAATCAAATCTAAAGTCAGTCTTGAATGCTTTGAATGAATCAAAATTACTTCCACGTTCTGACCACTGAACTTTGCAGAGATCGGCCAAATCGTCACCACTATACTGAGGTTGTTAGAATGGTAATTGACATTTATAATTTACCTTTAAAATCAGGTTTTCAGAGTTCAAACTTTGTGATGGCAACATATTTTCTAAATGACCAAATCAAAACATGTATTGTAAGTTATCAGACATACTGTATGTTGATAACGTGTCATGATAAAATTATGTGGCCAATAATGTTGGCTCTGTCAACGTTTTAGCTGGGTCTAGAGTGGTGTTTCTAACATGTGATCTTTGTTCGTAAGGTGTGCCTGGGCCTTAAGGAAAGTAACGTTCATTAAGTAAAGTTTATAAAACTGGCCTCGAGTTACACTAATTATGCGAAAGTGATGGTTCAAAAGCTGACTTTGAACAGAGAAGATATTTGATTTGTCAGCGCTGGAGTGCAGATTTAAAGGGATAGGCTATGGCATAAAACAAATACAGAGATTTGAGAAATATTTAAATCAAGGCTGTTAATAAAACCAATTGTACTTCTGAGATATAGGAATTCATAATTAAATGATGGTTTAAAATACTGCAAATAGTATATGCTATAAAAACAGCCATATTGTGTGTGAAAATATATTATATTACTTTTATTCAAACTCCTTATCACTTATTGATGTGGCAGGGAGGGAAAGGCAGCACATTCTCACATTAATTGGGTCATACCTGTGCGGAATGCGGGGAAGGAATTTTGTAGTGAAATCCCATACTCCTGAGAGTGTGTGCTAAATTCAGATAAGCCTCCGCTGCATGGATTCTCCATCTTATCTTGAGCCTGCAATAGGACTGTGAGATTGAATAATCTGGGGAAGGTGAGGGAGCAATAGTTCATGCATCCATAGGCTCTTAGAAGCAATTTGACAATGCTTCCACACTCTAATAAGTGTGGCAAGTCCCCTTGCTGTCAGTCAAGGATGCCAAAATAAGAGGAGGTCTCTACTTGACATCTTCCCTTACAAGAATATAAAACTACTAATAACTATGCAGTCTGTTGTGTGCTGTGTAATGTCAAAGTCATCTGATTTGTCACTAAACTGTAGGCTGGTTTCTACTACACGATGTCAGTCCATCATTCCCCGCATGATTTGGGACACTACAACACAGATATATTTTTGATCTTTCACAACCACTATGTGAAAGAATATGTGTCTTTGTTCTGTTATAACGCCTTGTGCAGAATGCTTTGGCAATATGTTTAAAATGTGGTCATGCCAATAAAGACCCTTTGTATTGTATGTGAAAACAATATTTCTCTCTTCATTACTCTGAGGACTATGTGAGGACTATGTAAATTATTTTTAGAAATGGTGTATTGTGGTAGTTAATGTAGAGTGTTTACTGTAAAGATTAACTTCTCAGTAAAGATTTGACAAAACTGAAAGAGATAAAGAGCTGCAACCAGCAGTGATTTGCATACTTGATACATGCGGCTTTCACACCAGCGCTTTTCCCTTTCTAGCTCCCGCTCTGTTCACACCGCCCAGAGCTGCCGCTGCTGCGTCATGATGTCACTGTTTACATGCCTGCTTCATAAAATCCAAACCGCGCGGAAATCCCTCACATCGACAACAACAACAATGGCCGATTGTATTGAAGCGTTGTTCGCTTTCGTTATCCTCTTTCGAAACGAAATGGAAGGCATCGGCCGACTTTACTTGGAACTTTAAAAACATCACATGCGAAATGCAAGACTACTTCCGTAGGAAAAAGAAGCCTGCCCCCGCCTCGACGTAAGAGAGACGTAAGCGACGCCGCCTCTTAGCTCCGAAGCTCTTGCCTCTAGACAGACACTTTTTTGGAGCTGGAAGTGAACCGGATTCCGGAGCTAAGAGGCGGCGCCTCTGCGGTGTGAACAGGAAAAACCGGTACTTTTCAGGCTCCAGCTCCGAGCCAGAGCTGAAAACGTGTTGGTGTGAAAGGGGCAAAAGAGACATTAACTCTAAGTGAGTATGTTCTGAATCCCCAAGTTACATTTTAAAATTGATTGTTTTGTCCAGTCTGTTCAGTTTATTGTAATCTTGAAATGTTTTGTATTTTCTTAAAGACTTCAACCAACAGTGTGTTTCTGATCAATTTGAATTCATTTGAAAAGGTTTTCTGTCTTTTTTTTGACAAATGTGGCTATCATCTTTTATTGTATTTTAAACGTACATATTTTGGAAAATTGGTAAATTACCATGAGCTTTTTAGAGGATCCAAAGTTTATTGGAGAAACAAATTGTGAAAGCAATCAAGGATATTTATAGGTTCATAACTGTCTCTTTAAAACCACTGGAGGTTACAACCTGTATGCCAAGAGAACAAAATACAGACAGTTCTTTTTTTAAATATTAGAGATCAAGAGTAAGAGGCTATGAAGTGTGAGCGAAGGAACGGAAATTGAACCTCACTGCCATAGCACCAGTCAATCAGATAAATAACGGTATAAACGAGTGTAGCCCCTCACATGCATAATTCATCTTACATTTAGCTTTAGATCGCTTTTTCTCTCAGAATGACTTTCCTGCTCAGGACAAATTGTTGTGGGTTTAAGAACATGATGGGAATTCATTTTTCTTCTGTCAACCATAAAGGTTTTAACCCCGAGTGATATTACAGCGGTCTCATAAAAGCCAGAGAGTTTGATTTCTGTGCACAGTTCGCTTTTTCATCTTCCCTTTTAACCTAGATTATATCAGTTCTTCACATGGCAAACCTGATTATTCCACACATGGATCAAGGTCATAAATGTGTTGCTCTAAAAAGCAACCTTTAGCAACACTATATTGGAGTTCAAACTCAATCAGCATTATTTTTCTATGGCTTTCCCAATTCCAAAACAGCACAAGTAACACTTATTGAATCATTTAATTTGTCGCCAAATAATATGTTGGTTTTGACTTTGGATTTTATTTACCCACATGGTTGTGAATGATCAGTTTGAAGATGTTTCAGTGCTGATGGATGATACATCACAGCCAGCCAGATACCACTGATATATAGAACCAGTGGGTGGAGGAAAATAGAGTGTTTTCTTGTGGCTCCACAGTCCTTGGCAGGTGTAGAGGTAGCTCACTCACAACTCCACGGACCACCTGCTGCCAAATCTGATTTAGTGCAGGGAAATATTTTCTCCCTGAGACCCTGCCTTCGGTTTAGAAGGCCAGGCCACATGTTGTGAAACGAAGTAGGCCGCCAAACTAAACGGGTTGTCATTTTCCCACACTGCGTGGTTATTGATTTACTGCTTCTTGCTGCTGGCTTCCTGGAGGGGACTGCGAGCTCAGGAAAAAAAAGCATGCATGCTCCATCAAAAGAAAGGTTTCCCAGGCCAGACCTCCCGTGAGGCTCAACCACTGGCATTAGGCACCATCAGGGGTTAAATAAATGATCACCTAATACAACAGTGACGACTTTAATTGAACATGTGTCATCACATGAAAAGGTATCATGTCAATGGACGGCATTACTTGCAATGGTGGCTTTGGCACATTGCAATATTCAGTGAAAGGTCCCCTATTATACTGTTTTTCATTACTTTATTATAGGTCTCAGATATATACAAATAATATATATGTCTCTGAAGTGTTTGGTCTAACCCAAATAGATCGTGCATTGCAGCATCCCATAATCCCCTCTGTTTCAGCCCTGTTTCAAAAGTGCTGATTCTCTGTCTCTTACTTTAGATGAAAATAAGGAGCCACTCCCCACGCCCCTCTGAGAGATATGTGGTTAAAAAGAACACAATGGTGCTCTAGGAGGAGATTCAGGTGATAAGGTGTGGGGGTTGGTTGGTCATTGGCTAATGGTTAGACAAGCCAACAAAAACGTTATGACATCATAAAGTGCCAAAATCTGATCAGCTCATTTTCAGACAGGTTTTTATCTACACTGAACAAAAATATAAAGGCAACACTTTTGTTTTTGCTCCCATTTTTCATGAGATGAACTCAAAGATCTAAAACATTTTCTATATACACAAAATAACCATTTATCTCAAATATTGTTCACAAATCTGAAAAAAATCTGTGATAGTGAGCACTTCTTTGCCGAGATAATCCATCCCACCTCACAGGTGTGGCATATCAATATGCTGATTAGACAGCATGATTATTGCACAGGTGTGCCTTAGGCTGGCCACAATAAAAGGCCACTCTGAAACGTGCATTTTTGCTTTATTGGGGGGTCTGGGGGGGTCCGAAAACCAGTCAGTATCTGGTGTGAGGGTTAGGGGTAGGGTTAGGGTTAGGGTAATGTTGTGAATTGAGTGGCCCATGGTGGTGGTGGGGTTATGGTATGGGCAAGCGTATGTTATGGACGACGAACACAGGCCACTCGATTCACAACATTACCCTAACCCTAGCCCTAACCCTAATCCTATAAAATTAATATATATAATAATAATATAATAATATAATATAATACATATATATATAATAATATAATAAAACAATAATATATAAAATTCAGGGGCTTTGGCTTCACTCTTGAGGAGCCGTCATGACGCTCCTCACACACCCTGCAGCGGAAACCTGGTCTTCTTTGCAGAATATCAAAAACACAGGACAAACTTCCACACACAAGTTCAGACACATACACAAAATCTGAACCACAAATTCAAATGGTAAGAACTAAGCCACTTTACTTTTAACCATGTGTCCGGGTTTTCTTTCACAAAGTAATGTTTCAAGTCTGACACGACTGCGGTGGGATAAATACTTTACTCGCAGGAGGACTTACTGGCTGTTAAGTGCTAACTACTAAGTCAGTGAGCCATAGTCATTCAGACTGTTGTGGAGTGATGTAATCCAACTCTGACATTGTCTCCAGATCCAAGAGCAATCAGAGCTCAAAGGAGTACACACATTGTTAGAAATTTGAATGGACAACTGGTCCGCTTTTTCAAATCTCCGCGCGTCCCTAAACAAGCTGGTTATTCTTACAGGAAGGAATCCCGAGCATACAATTAACCGTTTAACAATAATCCACTTTAATGGTAATATGACAATGCAATACAATCAAATACAGTACAAATTAAATACAGTACAAATTAAATACAATTATCTGTGGGATCCCACATTTACCTGATACTCACGTGAGCCAGCCAGAGGAGAGAGGCTGAACACAGAGTGGTTCCTGTCTAAATACCTCGCTTACAAGAGGAGGAGTTATCTGCGCCTCCCTTCCAGACCTCCGTGATTGGCTGCCCAAATATCCCCAAGACCTCACTTCTTAAGTTTCCCAATCACAGTGGCTTAGCTTTATTATCTCAGGGATCTGAGTTGACTGTAAGTCAACTCCTCACCTTCCCCCTTATTCCTTTGTCCTCAAAAACCACATGTTAGCAGGCCCCAAATCCAGCTCACAGTTTTCTACACAAATCATTTTCCTCTTTTAAGCTTCTTCATAGTTTGCATGAATACATACAAATATTTCCTTAGTCCTCACATTTATGAAAGGATAAAACAGATAAATCAATATAAAACACAAACACAGGTATTGTTTGAACAGTATTCACTTAACTGCTACTATTTGATAATTACCAGAGGAACTCAAGGGACCTCTTTTAATATCTGGAAATTGCAACAAGACTTTCTGCCATTTCAAATGTAACACACTTCTTAAATATCAGATGCTGCAACATCCAGGCCAAATCTCAGCAACATCCTAGCATGATCGGATGATAAATCAACTTAAATGACTATTTTAACTGTGACTTAATGCTCTGTGAATTCTAATTCAAACCATTTGTCCCTTTTACTTGCATACATTTCACAATGGGAGTTCAACATAAATATATGCAAAAACATAACCATCTGTGCACATTAAGAGCACAATCCTTCATTTTAGAGATTTAGTGATTGTTGTATGAATTTAAAACGGTAAGGCTAAGGAAACAAAGAAGCATGAACACTGATTTTGTGTTCTCTCCAACATAAATGTTAATTCAACAGCATTCAAGGGTTCGGATGGGGCATAGAGTATAATTGAGCCAGCAACCAAAATGCAGCGTCATCACAAAACATTAAGATATATGCCGGTACTCAGTAAAATGCCGGTACTCAGCGGCCGGCCGCCGGCGACACGTTATGACGGCCCGGACTGGCCATCGGGAGGACCGGGAGGTTTCCCGATGGCCTGGCCTGTTAAGTGGCCTGAGGATTTTTTTTTTTATACGTGAACGCAACGATGCGCAAATGTGGGTCTGACTCTGCCTCACAGAGGATGACTGGCTGTCTACATGATGTGGCCTGCCGACATGGCCACTTTCATACAGATCATACCAATGCCCTTGATTGGTCTCTGTGTGTCATTCAAGCTCGGGAGGGTGTGTGTTAGTGTTTATGTGGCGGCGAGCGAGAAAGCGCCCCCACCGGTTACGTGTATTGTTGTTAGCATCTGGTGCTAGCTAGCTGCGCTAACGGATCTAAGGAGCTGTTTCAACAACAAGGTGGAGGGAAAGTCCTCTGCTGTCAAACTGAGAGGCTCATAACTACACTGTAAAATGTTTGGCTGTAAAATTACAGTAAATTACTGGCTACTAGTTGCATGGATTTCACAGTAATTTACTATAAATATTTCACAGTAATTTACTGTAAATATGTCACAGTAATTTACTGTAAATATTTTACAGTAAATTACAATAAAAGTACAACTAAATACTGTGACTTTTCATGCCCATGGAATTACTGTGATATAGCAGTACAGAGCTGTGGTATTATGGTACCTTGCTGTACATAAATTACAGTAATTACCTGTATTTTTACACTTTTACTGTACAAGTAATGCAACACATTAGCCAGTAATTTACTGTAAATATAAAAATGTAAATAATACGATAATATATTGTAAATCTGACTAGATAACTGGGATTTTACCATAACTACACAATTCAATCAGCTCAATGAACAAAGAAAAACAAATAAATGCCCATTTTAACTTTGTATTACTCCATTGAAGTGCAAAGTACATTTCACAGTGTCTTGGACATGTTGTTACGGCCCCAACCTCTATTCCACAGTAGTGGCTCGAGCTGAGACACGCAACATGAAAGAATACACGCAATAACCGGTACATGGTAACGAGCATTTATTGATAATCAGCCGTTTGCTCACACAAGCGAAACGGGAAACAAAAAGTGGTCTGGAGGACTGGCCAAAAGGAACAAACAGAAGGAGGGAACCCGAGCCAGCCACACCACGGGTCGTAGGACCCATAGCTCCCCCTAATCAGAAATCAAATATAAACCCTATGGGAAACAAAATAAAGCCGCGAAAACTGGACTACCAGGTCCTCCAGGCTGAACATAAGCACATCTGAAAAAATATGGCCTACAGAGCAAAATGGCAAAGAGGTATTCTGAGGAGACTGTCTCCCGGCGTTAGGATAGGCGAGACATCCTTCTCCTCCATTTTCTCTTTATATATACACGGCTGAGTGGAATTTGGAACACCTGGGCAGAGGCGGAGCCAGGGGCAGACCAGGTGCACCTGGGCAGAGGCGGAGCCAGGGGCAGACCAGGTGCACCTGCGCAGCAGGGAGACAGAAAAGAAAACAAGGAGGGGAGCACGTAACATGTCTACAGACATCCACTCAAAGTCAACAATTTTCTGAAGAATGTGCTGACATGGGGGTTTAAATTGCCATGCCTCTTTTTGGCTTTCGAGCCCGTCTCAGGGTTAATGCCCAGGAAGCACCTGAAAACAATAACCCAAGACAACAATTTCAATTTTACATAGATTTATATGTTGCATAGTTTATTTTAAGGCACATGCAGCGGTGCCCCTTTCAATTTAAGTAAAACCTGCACCAAAGAAATACATTTGTATTTAAAGCCAAGCAAGAGCGATAAAAGCAATAAAATCACTTAATGTGTTGTGTTATCACAGAGGATGGTCTGAATACAGTATTGTACTGTGAAATAATACAGTAAAATGTTGGGAAATCCTGGTAATCATTTATCCTGTACATTAACAGTAATTAACTGTGCCTGCATTGATTTAACTGTGACATTCAAAATTACAGTATTATATTGTGAACATTACAGGTAAAGACTGTAAAGTGGTAAAACAGTAATTTATTGTAAAATATTACAGCTAAATATTGTGAAATCATGGTAATATTTGACAGTGTACAGCTCAGGTGAGGTGAAGGACTCTGAGTGTTTAGATAGTTAACTTAGTCTAAGTTATCTCAGTGGGTCTCAAACGGTTCAGTCACCATTTATGTAAACACATATTTCCATTTGAGGGGGTAGTGATTAGTAAAATATGCATGAATAATAAAAATAAAATGTTAACTAGGTGAAAAAAGGTAAGATAAACTTGTTGAGAGCTAAAACTAGTCTTTGCTGCTGCCTCAAAGAGGAGCAGGGGGGAGAGGAGGGAGACAGGTGAGGCTGGTTCAGGAGCACAGACACACTCACAACTATAAATGAACCGAAAACAAATAAATAAACAAGTTTAAATGTTTTTTCATATTGGATATGGTATCTTATTGGTTATGGCCATGTACTTATGATTTTATGATTATTTAAATGTATACAGTTCTGTTTCATATGGGTGTAGTCTCTTTATTTCCCCCTCAAAATGCACCAGATTGATGCATTTAAGTCCAACATTTAAAAAAAAAATCTTACCGGGGAGCATGCCCCCGGACCCCCATATAGGATTTGAGGTCCACCCCCACTTAAAATATGTTCACATGGACAGGTTCCTAAATAGATTTGCATATTTTTTTAAATAGTAACCCATCTCCGTATGTTTATTTTTGGGTAGTAGATTTAAACTAGAGGGCTATCACATGGGCAGCAATGCTGTAAATATTGACAAATAAATCCACCAAAATGGCACAAAAAACTGGTAGTGGCCTGGTTGGGTGTAAGTGCTATAAAAATAACACTTTACCACTGCACCCCCTCTAATCTCAGATGCACCCCGAGTCATTTTGTTTAAGTACAGCCTTTCTAAAATATACAATAAAGAGACAAACCCACCAGCATTATAGGATATACTATATGACTTTGAGCCAAATACTTTTCTTTTTTTTTTTATGTGTATTATCTCGATGCCCAAGACAAATTTCTCCTAAGGAAGACAATAAAACTCTATCTAATCTAAACTTGTTTTTGGGCTGTATAAATAAATTGACTTGAAACAGTTGCTGATTTAGAGTACTGGCACCTTTTTTTATTCCAATTCAAGCACTGTCTAAAACCAACTCCAAAGCTTCATAGCCAGCTAATTAAGATGCTGATGCATTTCAATTACTTCAAAACAAGATCATAACGCAATGTTAATGCAATCTGTGTGTGTGATTAGTGCTGGTGGCCGAGGTGCAGACTGTCTGCACATTGCATATGTTCAACCCATTACATGCTGCCAGGGCTGGTTATGGAAATAGACTTATAACAGAGCTACCTGATGTTGCTGCCCACTGAGACAGACGGAGAATCACATTTATTTACCAGCTTCCAATTAGTGCTGAGCCCGCATCATCATCAATTCACATACTAATTGTCCCGCGTGGCTTGCATAGTGTACCACCATCTGTGCAGATCCTCTAAATCGTGAGCAGGTTTTTATTTTTTGGGTTCGGGAAAAGTGAGTGTGGATGTAAGGCATCTGCAGGTCTATATATTTGCCCCTGTACACTGTACAAAATAAAAATCTTGCCAAGTTTATTTGTCTAATATCTAGTCAGAATATGTCTGTACACTCGATATAAGACATAACTGAAGAGGTAACAATGCAGTGAGATATAGGGTCTTGTTTTTAGACAATGCATCTTCAAGACTCTTGAGAACATATTATTTTGAGTTGTATCTCAAATGAAACCAGTCCTTTTTAAGCTGCTGTGGTTTTTGTAAAAGATCGTTAATCTTGTTTTAACAAATACATCTTACATGATTTAAAAAACAAATTCAGAAAACTGAAATCTTTTGAGCATTTCAGGCTTATTTTGTAATAACATTTACATGATCCTGGTTAAATATAGTTTACAATGAGTTTTCCTAGCTAATGAAGATCTCCATCTAAATATTCCTTCTTATTTCAAGAAATCTAACCATGCAAATCTTCACTTGTTCTATTGGCAGATTTGTTTTACTTATTACAACGAAAACACCTTGTTTTCATTATTCTTTTATTTGATTTTGGAGCAGTATTTTTTCCAGTGTAGGGCTTACATTATTTGGAAATCTGACATGTTTGCATTATGACATCAGTCTTTAAAGGTAATTGATTAAAGCACAACTCAACCTGAGGTGTATCATTATAATTGTCAATGTAGCTTACTTCCTGTGCCCTTCTCATTGTTTTAGTGTCATTGCCTTTCAAATGACTCATTAAAAGTAGGCAGTGAGACCTCACATTGAGATGTTTCTCGGGATACAACAGAAACACTTCCTCTGCATTAAACATCAATGCTAAACGTCAGGTTTGCAGCTCCTCAAAATCAAAGAGCAAGGTTTTCTTTGTATCAGAAATCTTACAGCGCAAATACCATCACAGAAAAGGTCAATATTTCTACCAACCGTTGCCTCAACAGACATACTTTCACTTTCATTCTCTAGGGTTGTTGAAAGTCTCATTGGGGAGCAAAAATAAATCACAAACTGAGGCAGAAACAGAAGTTGATAAGCTGAAACAGGAAATGACAAGACTTTATCGCACCCAGTAATGCTTCACAGTTTATTCTACAACCTGATAATAGGTGCAAGTCTTTCTTACAATGCAGGTCAAAACATTTCATATATTTCTAATGAAGACTGGCTCATTGTGTTGAGATTATTTGGCTTGCAAAAAGGGTTTTCTGACACAAAACAGTGAGATCAACAGCCACGCAACTACATCAATATTTTGAGTATAGAATCTGCAGATTACACTGTAACCTTAGCAGCTGCTGTGGAAAAACCGCAGAGAAGGTGAACGGAGTTTAGTAGTGACCTCAAAACATGAAACGTAATAGTTTTTAAAGCTTACACAGAAGAAAGGTGGCTATACTGTTGAACAGACTAGACTGGTTTAATAGAGACCATATATATATATATAGGTATACTATATACATATTTGCATCCATCCATCCATCCATCCATCCATCTTCTCCCGCTTATTCGTGGTTGGGTCGCGGGGGTAGCAGTTCCAGCAGAGAGCCCCACATTTTCTTTTACCTGGCGACATCAACCAGCTCTGACTGGGGGATCCCAAGGCGCTCCCAGGCCAGCGCAGAGATATAATCCCTCCACCTGGTCCTAGGTCTACCCCTTGGTCTCTTCCCAGCTGGACGTGCCAGGAACACCTCCCTAGGGAGGCGCCCAGGTGGCATCCTAACTAGGTGCCCGAACCACCTCAACTGGCTCCTTTCGACGCGAAGGAGGAGCGGCTCAACTCCGAGTCCCTCCCGGATGACCGAACTTCTCACCTTATCCCTAAGGGAGACATCAGCCACCCTGCGGAGAAAACCCATCTCGACCGCTTGTATCCGCGATCTCGTTCTTTCGGTCATGAGCCATCCTTCATGACCATAGGTGAGGGTAGGAACGAAAATGGCCCGGTAGACAGAGAGCTTTGCCTTCTGGCTCAGCTCCCTTTTCGTCACAACGGTGCGGTAAAGCGACTGCAGTACCGCTCCCGCTGCTCCGATTCTCCGGCCCATCTCACGCTCCATTGTTCCCTCATTCGAGAACAAGACCCCGAGATACTTGAACTCCTTCACTTGAGGTAACATATTTGGATACATATTTTTATATACATTTGGTTTTGTATTCGGGATAGTGGGAAACGGTATTTCTGTAGACACAAACTGATAAATAAAGTTGACTTTGACTCTGATATTACAGAGCAATCATAAAAGAAAAAACAACTCAAACTAGGGACGCTCCGACCGCCAATTTCGGGGCCGATCGCCGGATCGCAGATCCGATAGCCGATCCGAGTGGGCGCAGCCTAAATGGAAGATTGAACAGTAGAACAGTGTTGCTGGCGTTTAGTAATGGTTGCTTTAACCATTTTCGTATACATGATTATCCACAGATGTGTGTCACTGCTGTGGAAGCACTTTGGAAATGATGCACGCGCAGCGGAGCAGGTCACGCGCACCTGACACAATTTGTTGTTAGTATTTTTCGCTCCGTTCTCTTTTTTGAATAGAGGGTGCATAACATTCAACTGCCCCGAAGATCCCGACGTGAAGCCTGAAGGGTAAACACACCAGGTTTACTAATCTACCCGCACAATGTGTCTGGTGTCGGAATGTCTCGCTATGTTAGTACATTGTTAAAAAACAAAACGCCATTTAATTTCGGGTTAAAATGTGTTGTAACTGCGTTACTGAGCATTGTAACGGGTAATATTACCCACATTTCATTAGTAATGCGTTACATTACTTCGTTACAGCAAAAAGTAATATATTACTGTAACTCCGTTACCTTTGTAACGCGTTACACCCAACACTGTTCCAGAGGTAGATACAATAGCTAAGTGTGTTAGGTCTAACTCTTGTGTGTTTCGCTCCGCTTACCGGTCCGGCGGGCGGAGCTGCAGGATTTCTGCTTCACACACACATTGCATACCGCTATTTTACTGTCTTTTTCGGACACCTTAAAATAATGCCAGCCGGGCGAAGCCATTTTGGCGAGCTTGTTTTGCCGCACACAGAGAACAGTGTCATGTATTTTACGTCATGCGATCGGCATGTTTAGAGAGCACCGATCGATTGGTAGAGAGTGAGTATCGGCCGATCTCGATCGGTGAAACATGTCTACTCTGAACTGTAATACCATAAATCAGACAAGACAATTTGCAAGGATTTTTAACTGATTTCACCATTAGTAACAATTTGTACAATACACGGTCTCTACACATGTAATGATAATGTTGTAGACACGTATTACCATCTCACAGCAAAGAGCTAAAATAACTAAAACATTAAGATAATTTATAAGTTGACATGACTATACCCATTAATAGCAATACAGCTGCCAAACGTTTTTTCAGTGGCAATATTCTTAATCAGCACCATGAGTTTATTCAATGTTTTTCAAATTCAAACATCTGAATATCAGATATCTTAGAAATAAATCAAGATTCTGCGTATAACCACAACAGAGGAGTTTTTTTGTTACATTTTCGAAGAGGATATATGAAATTGATAAACTTTTCCGGCATTTTTTTGTCTTCCACATCATTGTTTGTGAAGATATATGGCTCCGTTCATACATGTATGTGCTAAGATGTCAGCAGTCAAGTGTGCTTCTCTTAACACATTTCGACCTGGCACCGTGTCCGATCACGCACCCATCCAATCCCGTGGCTGGCTGCAAAGCAAAATGATTCAATACATCCAATAAGCTTTTCGCTTTCTTTTCATTTCTTTCATTTGAAGCTGGTTGTGTACTGCCATCCCGGGTCAGTCAACCCCATTTCAAGTGGCTCTTCTTCAATCTATACCACACATTTCCTCTGCGGTTTCTCCTTTCAAAAAATCACAGACGTGAGATTTGCTGTTTCGAAAAAACACAAAAGAGAATAAATCCTTCACAACGATAACATACTTCATTGTGTTAGAGAGGATTACTTACAATAAGGCCACACCATTGTTATATCTAGATTGTTGTTTCAAGATATCGCGCCAGGTGTCATTGGACGGGATAATTAAACTTTTCAGGAGGTTTTACGAACCATTATTACATTTTCAATTGATTCACAGAAGTGCAAACATAATTAAATGCATTATATAAAAGGCTAGACAATATCTCACACTCCTCGCTCAAGAGTTTGAACCATGAACATTAGTGAGAAGGCACAGACAATAAAACTGGACATGAAAAATGTCATCCTCTACTCTGGCTCCACTGACAGGCTTTAGACCAATAATCTCAAATGTCTGAAGGATAATGTTCGCATTAGGGCTCGATTCATTCACCGTCTCTATTCATAGCCCTCTGTGAAACAAAGTGAATATTACCGTGCGTGCATTACATCTCGCTCGATGGAATCCTTTCTACAGGGAGCAAGTGCACAGCATAGATCACCAAACAAAAAGCTTATAGGAAAGGCCCTGATTAGCCTCATGATTATCCTCCATTCAAATCATGGGGATTAGTCCACTATTATGAATGGCACCATTAACCTTGGCACATTTGTGAATACTTTCTCAAATATGTTCCTGTGTGTTATGCAACAATGGAGATGCAATGTGACCATGTGGCGGGGGTCACAGTAGCTCGGATATATTTATATATATTGATTTTCTATCTTCTATTGGGTTAAAGTGTGAGCTGAAGACATGGTCATGCCTTTGTTCATCACTGCTCAAAGACAATTATAGAGTGAGAACTTAAGGGTAGCAGAGGGTAATCCTTTTACCAGGCTCCCTCTGGGCTTTCTACTGGGTTGCGTGATTCAGGATATTGACTCCAACCACTCTTGTCTGGCCCCAAAATTACCTATTGATTCACCCTTTTGACAGTTGTTAGTTGGAAACTTAATCACAGCGACCTACATTGTCATATAAAGTACATTGTTGTCTGGCACTCGCTGCTGGTTCCCCTTCGGTGTCACTGCTGTAAGTATTGCCGTTGCACAAACATGGGAAATCAATAGCTGTAGTATACCAGCTCAGATTTGCTTACAGATGCTCAGCCCTTTATGTAAATGTTTTTATATCGATCTTTGACGAAACAGAATGATTATTCTAAAGCAATTTGTAGTATGTCCTCCAAATAATGAATTGTCTACACGTATACTATTAGCACCACCTTTTTCTAATAAATCATTTTATATTATGCTTTTGTTATGGCTCCAAAATGTAATTTCTATCGGCAGCTGAACACCACAACAATCTAAGGTCGTATAACAAAATGCATTTAAATTCAGACATCTTCAGGCTTTACTATCAGTTGTACTTGCTGTAAGATGTCATGGAGGCAGAGAGATTGAAAGAAATAGCATTCAACTCTGACACAGGATCATGCCCTTTGCTTCAAGTGTTTGTAAGCAAGACCGAAATCCCTGCTAGTTCCCACCTAGGTGACCTTTGACCTTCGACCTCACTGTTGGTGTTGACAAGGACAATGAAATGTTTCCAGCAAGTCACCAAGTTTGCTCATAAATAAAAAAGATCAAAAGGGACATTTGGATTTGCATTAAAAGGAAAATAGGTATACTGTTTATGATGTTGCACAACGTGTAGAATAATAACATAGGTATGTGTACAATCATTATCCATAGACACACAGATTGTGAATACAGTGATATAGATGTTTTCCATCTAGCTAATGCTGTTCACTGAAATTGATAATATGTCAATATGTTCAACTGAGACCCGGATTAGGGTCCTCTCGGGCTTAACAGGTTAAAAAACAAATCTTCTAAAACAGCTTTTAAACCATCAGACAATGCTTGCTCTTCACACTAAATGCAGTAATTTGAGTGACACATGCTATGCACAAAATAACACATTTTACTTTTTGCCATTTCATTTTAGGTTACCACATTTTTCAAAAAAACAGCCATACCCTTCAAATTTCCACAATAGAGCCTGAAAAAGAATCGTGTTAATGGCATGTTCAGCACTTTCTGCTAACAATCCCAGAATGCAATGTTTTGAGCTTCATATGCAAAAGTTAGGGTCGATAGTATTTTTTATCGAATCGTCTTTTTATTTTCGACAAGGCGAAAGCTACCACTGTCAAACAGAGAGCAATGAATAAGTGAACAAAAAGGTCATTTCACACAGCCGATTACTGTCGGAACTACAAGCTCATATGCAGTACTAACACATGTGTCATTACAATGCCATTGTGTCAAGAGCATTCCCGCATACATCTCAATCCGGAATGACATCAAGATGAGCAAAGTTACCCAGATCCAGTGTTAAAAATGAAATGGAAAAATATTGATATAGAAAACTTTTTGAATTATTTTAAAAACACAAATCCCTTTTCCTGGTCAAAAAGTGTTATTGTGCAAATTATAAGACACAATATGTTAATGACAAAAGATAGACAACGCTGACAAGAGTTTCTCAAGATACAGAACAAAAAAGTCAAAACTTCCACCAAGACTGAATGGTGGCCATAAACCCTTAAAATACAGGAGTCCATAATCAATGCCAAGTCAGCAGGTCTTAAAGTACTGCCAGTACGCACTGCTAACTCATGCCAATGTACATACATCCTCAGACACGCCCTATAACATTAAACCAACATCAAATGTACTCGCTATAGCCAGAAAATACCTCGTATCAGCAGTGAATCATATGACTGTTTGATATTGGATTTTCAATAAAAAAGCAATTTACGGTAAACTTGCAGGAAAAATAAAGATTTATTTCATAAATAGACAACTTAATTTGGCAAATCTACAAATACAAGCACATTTCACCAACGTTAAAATATGTCAGGAAACTGATTACAATTGGGTGCCATCAGACCTCTCTTATTAGCATAAAAAGCTTGATTTACATGACTGTTGATAAAAGTAAATGTCATTAACATTTAGTGGATCCCCTACTGATTAACGCCTACACATGGTTAGACCATTTGTTTATGCAACTCCTCTGCAGGAATTAGTTGAGCCTGATTGTAAGTGTTGCTCTTGTTGGGTGTTTTGTGTAGAGCTGTACAATATGTCTGATGTATCATTTTAACTGAATGGATCACTAAAAGCATTAAAGGGCTTGTGCTGCTCTTTGACCACTAGACGTGTGAAGATTGCATGCTTTCAAATGCTTTGCAAATCAAAGTGTTCAGATAAATCTGACAGGCCTTTCATCTAGCACATGTTTGAACCTCTTGATTTACCAACGTTTGATGTGTTTTGTGAATACAACTTGTTTTTAAGTTGCAACATCTTTGAATAGAAATAAAAACAAGTGGATAATTAATTTACAGCATTCACCAAAGGAAGAGATGTTCTTTTTATATGACTCATTTTTTTGTAACAACAAATTAAGTTGCTTTAAAAAAAAAAAAAGCCAGATTTTCTTTAAGCTGTTATCAAGTTGCACTTCTTGGTTTACTGTGACATTGAACTTGTCAGTCATACATGAAAAGCAGCCCTAAGGGAGATTTGTGACAAAACATTTTGTGACTGCTGAGAAACGCCTGGCGGAGCCATTCAAATAAAAATAAGAAAATGAAGGTGAAGGAACAGCAGGGGAGGACCTGGGGAGTTTGGGGTGATATTTCAACCCAGTCTCATAAAAAAACGTGTAATAACTACGTTGGTCCACAACGTAGGACGTAGTATTTCTACAAAAACGACTCTGAAATTGTAGGATCCAGGGCTCGAGCTTAAGGACGTCCCGTCGTCCCGGGGCCGAAAAAAATAGTGTCGGGGAGGATAAAAAATAATTTTGGGACGAATTTGGGACGAGAGTTAAAATAAAAATATCCTGCTAACTCTACTACAAACGGCGATGAAAATGAAACCGACTGCACGTTTTGTGTAGCACACAGTTATTAAACCTCCTTGTCAACATAAACACACACGCACAAAACATTTAGCAACCCGCGAAATACACACACATGTAGCCACTGCTGTGCCGCTGGCTGTCAGCCAGCCGCCCAGCTGGCTGTGCCCGCGAATTCCTGGTCCGCAAATTTGCGCTCTCTATGGTCTAGCCAGATTAATATAATATGGCTCTGGGTCTAGCTATGTACTGAGTGTGTGTATTTCGCGGGTTGAGTGATGTACAATGACAATGGCATCCCGTGGAGGAATTCTGAAATGTTTTACCGTTACATCACAAAAACGCACAGCAGAACCAGACCCTGGAGCGCCGGCCTCTTTATTTACTTACTCCTCTTCATCCCCTATGGGTTATAAGGAAGTGAACCCTCCATCGTATTTAGTCCTTATCAATATGCTGCGCCTCTCCCCATGTAGGGATGGGTACCGAGCCCCGGTGTTAAACGGGCCGGAATTATTAAAGACAGTGGTAACGTTAAGCTCCGACGTTATCAGACTTTTTATCGGTACAGGAGACATTTAAAAAATATATGTCATATGTATTATTGCTACATACACATTATATCGCAGTTTTAGTTTCACCAACTCCGTTTCTAATATGCAATAAGACTAAAACATGCGTCTTTGATGTATTTTCGAGCTTTCCAATCCAGACGAGATCTCTCTGTCCCGTCTGTGTGCGAGGGGGCGGGGCAGTTTGTAAAGGTCTCCTGACTGTGTTACAGACTGTTATCCTGGTTAGTGGTTACTCTGGGTTCTGTCTTCAGGACACAGTGTTGGATTTTTGTTGATAATTGGATGGGACTTGATTGGATTCAATATTAGAGTAATTTTCTCGTTTGTGTGTTTGTTTAAATATATTTGGCCTTTGTTTATGTGATTGAATGATTTACTAAATAAAAAGGTTGATGAATTATCATCTAATGATTTGTATGATGTTTTATTTATGTTAAAGGTCACTTTGAATGATTTTAACTAATGATAATGTAGAAAAAAAAGAAAAAAAAATTCGGGACGGTCCACATTAATTTCGGGACGGCTTGGATTGTATTTCGGGACGGTTCCGGGAGGATGGGGAAAAAAGTTAGTCGAGAGCCCTGGTAGGATCCCTACGTTTTTTTTCACCATTCATTCCAATGGCTGGCGTCTATGTCACGTGATCTTCAAATTTCTCCCTGCAGAAAAAAAAAACATGGCCGACATTCGTTTTATTCTCGGTGGAAAATGCCTATTTTAAGGTTAGTTTGGCGATTAAAATGCCTTTTGATGTCATTTGTTAAACTAATACGTTTGCGCTGTGGACCAACACTATACTTTGACGGGGAATGGGGTAGCAATAAAGATAACACCATTAAACAGTTACACAACATAACAGAAATAATATCGATAGCAGCGTCCCTAGCAACCACCTTGGTAACAATGAAAACGTTGTATAGACACCATTTCCTGAAGTAATCTTCGTAATAACTAGCAAACTAAAGATCATGTACATCCACTGCACACATAATCTGAAATAACAACTCATATTTCTCGCATCAAATGACATCAAAACGCATTTTAATGGCCAAAGTAACTTTAAATAGTCATTTTACACCGATAATAAAACGAAGTTCGGCCATGTTTTTTTTTTCTGCAGGGAGAAATGTGAAGATCACGTGACAGACGCCAGCCATTGGAATGAATGGTGAAAAAAAACGTAGGGATCTTACAATTTCAGAGGCGTTTTCGTAGAAATACTACGTCCTACGTTGTGGACCAACGTAGTTATTACACGTTTCTTTGTGAGACTGGGTTGAATATTTCTAGGAGTTCATGGCTCGACCAGCACACAACTACTGTGTAATGACAAATCCAATATGTTGTACAATTGAAACATTAAAGGTCACCTATTGTGCAAAATCCACTTGTTCATGTCTTTTATACACATGTGTCCCCTCCGAGTAAAGAGGTTCGGAAAGTTTCAGGTAAAAAGATTATCTCCCATTTTGTCCTGATCCATTTATATAAAAACCTGTCTGAAAATGTGCTGATCAGATTTTGGCCCCTTTGTGATGTCATAACGTTTTTTTCGTAACACCCGACCACCTTATCATCTGAAGCAACATTGTGTTTATTCAACCAATCACCATGCAGAGGGGCGTGGCCAGCCGCAGCTCATCAGCATTTAAAGATACAGACATAGTGGGTGTTTCTCAATGACGAGTACGCTTGCTTGGTAGCACATGCCTTCCGAGTCACTTGCTTCAGAAGCGAGGCAAGAATCCTTCCTGGCATTCGGAAAACGAAGAGTGGAACAGGCGAGCAAGTGTGCAGGTGTGCGTAATTTGAGAGGCCCCGCCTTACATTTTCCGCCACAGATTTGGGGAAATTGGTCCGTGCGCAAAGCATTGTGGGGATTTTAAGACCGCGGAGTCGACACATGTGCAGCCTCGAAATTTCTCGCTACGAAGTACGCTGGGCTCGGTAGAATTCCAAGTATGCTGGACATTGGAACAGTCTTTCGGCGGCACTCGATGATGTAGTATGCTTGAAATAGTGGCTCTGGAGCAGCTTTACTCGACATTGAGAAACGGCCAGAATCAGCACTTTTGAAACAGAGGGGATTATGGGTAATGCTACAATGATCTGTTTGGTACTTTGAGCCAAACACATGTTTTGTATATATCTGAGACCTATAATATATTGATGAAATTAGTATATTAGGGGACCTTTAATATGCAACTGTAAACAAAGATGGCAAAGATTTAATATGAGTTTTAAGTCTTTCAAAATGTATATACGAATAGGAAATTCACAGAACTTCAAGTTTGAAAAACATTACTGTAAGCTTCGTATTCTACCTACTAAAAAAATAGTATTACAGGTTTTTTATAATGTTTATGACTGAATGAGTTGTAGATAAAGTTATAATTAATCAAAATGACAGGCAGCTAAATATTTGCAACATGCGGAGGTGCATTTACAAATAGTACATTCAATGTGAACTGTTTTATAATATAAAGCATGACTGTTCACTTATGCGGACATACATTGCTGGATTGCCACTGCACACTTTAACATGCTCATCTTTATAAGTGGAAAAAAGGTCATTCCACCCATCACAACATTAAACATTTATATTGTTTTTCTTATTTTCTGCAGCAAAATGCCTCTCAGCAAGTCTTGTGCACCAATGTATGTTTTCTCTCCCTGCTGGATCTTATGTTTTTTATATCCATTACCGCAGGCATTAGTGGGGTGTTTGCACTCTGCACTGAAGCTTGGTGGTGTAATAAACTGTTAATTGTTCACTCTGCTTGACAGCATATCATTACATTCAGCTATAAAAGGAGATATGGCAAATAAAAGCTTGCCATTCTTATAATAATTTGCTGCACAAATTTGGTAATAATAATTATATCACTGGGGGGCAAATGCAAGCTCACATTTCTGTGTCGATACTGCAACGGTCAGACTCTATCCTTGCAAGATTTTTTTATTTGGAAAATAGCTTTTTGTGGTATTTAAACACTAGATTCAACCAACCCTTTTATAGTGAGTTTGTGGGTGATTCATTCCCTACATTTACTCAGGAAACAGGTTGCTCCTGGCAGCCTGGGAGGTATAGAGTGAAACGGAAAGCTGGTTTGGAGAGGATATCTGTCCATCTCCAACCATGGAGATTACAGCCGTGACAGCTGTTGTGGCGAACGGCTTACAGAAGTACCTGCATAGAGATGGCCACGATAAAATAAATTACCTGTGTGATGGCTGACGGCTTAAGAACACTGCCTCATTTCATTTGATTTTTTCCCCGCACGAACAGAACTGTTATCTGATTTCCCATGGGCTAAATACAGATTAAGAGGTTTTTAACTAAATGTGTTTCTCATGTTACTCAATGTATGAGGCTGTTGTTCTCGTGTTCAATCCAAACAGTCCCCACACATTTAACCAACCCTCCAGATTACACCAATAAACAGGTAGCCCTGCATATTCTGCATTGTTTACTATGTGCTCAAAGCCCAGTCTGCTTCTATAAAAATGCTGGGCTCGGCGTCATGATTTCTGATGTGACCATGTGGTTGTGGTGGTGCAGTGTATTCTGCTCCAACCTCTCTTTGCACACTCGGCCTGTGGAGCTGAGGTTTAAAGGGAAAGGCCTTATCAGTGTCCTCCAGGCTCGACACCGCCACTGGAGTCGGTATCGTTGGGGGTTAAGGCGGGGGCGGGGGGAAGTCTGGCAGAAGAGGGAGGAAGGAGACAAATAAGTGCAACCAAGGAGAAATAGGTAGAGAAGAAAAATGAGCACGGGTGTTATGAGAGGGTGAGGACAAATCTAAAACAGAAACAACAACATTGACGCATGGTAGCTATTAGACTCCTTTGTTTATGAATGGCAGAGGAATCACTTCATACCTTCCACTTTAATGTTGGATGATTAGGATCATCATTACCTAATCTGAAGAACATCCATTGTTATTTATAATATTCTGGCAGGAAACAAGATTGGCAACCACTGAAACATTGAAATGGTGAGAGTTTGTTAAACCTCAAAAGAACATTTTATTAATTGTGCTGTCAATCAATGTACATCATTCAGTTTTACATTCATTTTAGAGGTTTTCCTTCTTCCAAGTTGCCCCGTGCTCTCCCAGGTGATTTTCAGCCTTTTGTCTTCACACATATAAACGCAGATTATTTCAAATCCTGTATTACAGGGGTCTTCAACTAAAATTCAACAAGGTCCAGTTAGAGAAAATCTCCCCATGCAAAGGTCCGGAACATCAAAATGTCTAACTTGCTTCATGAATTAGTGTGATATGTATTGAAGTGACCTGTAGATTTATCAACGTCTGCATGTAATCAACAACTGACTGCCAATCAAATAAAGAAAGTACAATTAAAAAAACAACAATATTTATTGTCAATTAACATTTAACTCTACAGATATACAGTAAATACTGTGGATATGTGTAATATTCCTCTCGGGCTGCATTTACAAATAAAATAGAGAAAATAAATAAAATAGCTTTTGAAAATATGTGCATCATAAAAGTGCTTAATTTTAGATAAATAAAATAAAGTGTAGCAGCAGCTTGAGAGTCCCTTTTTCTTTGGTAACCGTTTCACATCATGACTTAACAGTTTCAGACGATTATAGAACAATATCAGTCTTTACACATCATAACAATTGAACAGTTTTAAAGTTTCTCTTTCTTTCCCATTTATATTGCAGTCCCTCACTCACTTTTTTTAAATTCAGTGTAAGAATTGAGCTCGAGCTTGTCCTGTCGGGAGTTTGTAAATCTGGGCTGAAATAGTGTCAGGGCTACACATGCAGGTGCTCATTGGTTACAGGGATGCAAACACATGGTGAAAAAGAGAGAACTAATCGAAGCAGGAACAAAATAGCGTAATATACCATCTGACAAAGGCCTGTGCTATAATGCTTCAATTAACTGCTATTCTTTATAATATTCTCAGATCAATAGGAGACAGGGATGTTAAGTTACAAATCAAGGGTTTTGATTATTATTTACAGCAGGGGTGGTGGGGAACCTTTTTCCTTTCAATTTTTACAACATCCTCCGAGGGCCGTACAAATTATTGAACTCAACCTCTGCTTAAAAAAACTAAAATCACAGCCCATTAATTTGGCCTTTCTTTCATGCTGTGCAAAGAAAAAGCAACCTCTTAATCCAGATATTTTACCATGACTCGTGCATGCATGTGCATGGTGTGGCATGACCACCAAAACAGAAAGATATGGACACGATGTGTGCAAATGTATTTAGTATTTTTTTTAAATATTGAAGTTAAAAGCATCAATCTGTTACACTTTGAGAGCAACATTAAGAGATCTATGGATACATCGCTCAACACCCATATGAAACAGAACTGTAAGCATATTTTTCTTTTTGGATATTTTACAAATCACTCCCATTTTAAACTCTATTCATGTTATTTTTAACAACTTTTTTGTTACTGTCATATAGTATTTTATACCTGTTTTTCATTTAGTCTCATTAATAGCCTAACTATATTGATCATATCAAGGTGTGCCTTAACCTCACTGAGCTGAGGTTATTTGAGCCTCTCAGGACAGAGCTCTCTTCCACCTGGTTGTAGAAAAGCGCTTTAAATTCGTTAGCATAGCTAGCTAACCAGATGCTAATAACATCAGATCGCCACTGTGCTTACAACTAAAGACACAGCCACGCAAACACTGCGGCATGTGTACGGCTCCTTATGGGTATTGCAATATTTTAAGGGCTGGAGCGGCGTTCCGGTGCTCTCAGCACTCCTTTCAGACGAGACATACCACGTGAAGACACGTTACGCTCGTGTTGTGTTCAAGGAACCTGTCCTTGGCCAGGAAAAACAGGTACTCGCTTGTTTAATTATTTTTGCGGTTTAGATTTCTTCTTCTTTTTTGAAGTGAGAAGTTGTCCGTCAGTCAGACTGACGGACGGACTCCCCCCCCCACCCCCAAAACGAAAACTCTTCGGTTCTCCACGAATAACACAAGTCACCCAAATCAGCGTTAAAAAAGCGGGAGGCGACGAAAAATCCCCTTTTAATGTAGCCTATTGATTATAGCTCCGGGTCCGTATAGGTCGGCGTCTGGGTCCGGATCCGGACCGCGGTCCGCCTGTTGCCGACCCCTGCTGTATTACATCATAAAGGCACAAATGTGAGATTAATGGCAAGGAGCCAATGCATTTACGCTCATTTAATCCAATTACTTTATATTTTGGATCGAAAATGAATATCTATTTAGGGCTGTGCAATTAATCGTATTTTAATCTCCATTACGATTTTGATTTACGAAAACAACGTAATCGAAATAAAACGATTATTATTTAAAAAAAAATGTAATTACATTTTTTT